>NC_074687.1:3845287-4145287 GCF_029448725.1 Salvelinus fontinalis
CGTGTGCGTGCGTTCTTGTGTTTATGTTAGAGAATACACACAGACAGACACACATGATTATGTTGCTTTGAAACATACTTTTATTTTTAAAATATGAGAACTGAAACCTTACCTCTTGTTCTCTTTAATCTTAAAGGAGAGTTACAATCAGGGGGTGTTGAGCTATAAAGAGTTCTGAATGTTATATCTGAGTGTTGATTCTAGCGGGGTTCATTGACGACACCTGCAGTGAATAAATTAAGTGTTATTTGAGTCGCAATGGTCATAAAGGGTTTACTTTTAATTCAAACACATTCACTTAGACATAGGATGTTATGTATTGTGTGGCTGTAGGATTGTGACGCAGAGAACATGACTCATAGCCAGTCAGCTAGTGGCCGAGTGGGAGTGATAAGACACAGCTTATCAAATCAGGATCAAGGCTGGTTTGTTTTTCTGGTGGAATGCCTCTTTATATAGAGGTGTGGAAACACTGAGCAGAGGTGAGAGAACGGTGTGAGATTCATGTTCATACAGACTCCTTATACTATGTAACAGTCAGGTTAAGGAACTTGTAAAGACCAATGTAATGTATTTCTTCTGGTAACTGATCTTTGATAACGGAAACAACCCTTGTTGCAAATACTGCAGCAGTGGCACACAGATACACAATGAATGGGTTTTCATGAGCATTTATTTGTTAGCCTGCAGAAGCCATTTTGATCTTGTTCTAGTACTTCCTTGAAGTACTAACTGATCTGATGATAAACAAGGAGTGAAAGGAGTAAAAAACAAAGTCATTTCTTTCACCTATTCAGTCATGTCAGAGGATCTGTGATTATTTCCGGTACCCATCCAATCTTTTAGAACCGGGCTAATGCTGGGTGGAAGGAAGGAGCAAAGGATTCTGGGAGCTTGGCCTGCTTTTCGTGTCGTGTGTAGCAGGTGTTCTCTCTGGCCGGGACAGACTGGGATGGGTGCCTGTTTGCATGTGTGGTTATGTGTGTGTGTGTGTGTGTGTGTTGTACTATCTTTTTCTGTAAACTGTTGCTGGGCAAAACCCTATGCCACAGGAGGCTGCTGAGGGGAGGACGGCTCATAGTAATGTCTGGAACGGAGCAAATGGAATGGCATCAAACACGTGGAAACATGTCTTTGATGTATTTGATACCATTCCACTGATTGCACTCCTGTCATTACCATGAGCCCTTCCTCCCAAATTAAGGTGCCACCAATCTCCTGTGGATGATGCGTAATGAGAATTAGACAGCATTAGTTCTATGACACAAAAGATGAAGTGTAGATTGCCTTTTCTTCTCTCTCTTCCTCTCCGTCTGTCTCTTGGCTCCCTGCAGCTGTGTGGAAAGTCACATTTCCCCTAACTCAGCCTCTTCACACTGCATGTGTTAGCACTTTTACAGACAGAGAGTCGAAATCAGCCACCACAGGGCACAGACAATTATGGAGTTTTTCCATCACTGTGTTCCTTCTTCCACCAATCACTCACTGTTGTCAGATGCTTTCGTTTTGGAAAACCCAAAGATTCCTAGAACTTCCCACACATTCCCTGGAGCACAGTGTCCCTCCGGGCCCTGAAGCTTGGAGTTGTTCCTCTCAGCTCTCCCATCACTTCATGAAAGTTTCCGAGCTGTTGAATATTTCATTAGGTTGTTAGGAATCAGGAACAAGGATTATAGAGGAACACCAACTCTGAGGCCAGAATGGAAAGCCAACTTTAAAGTATAGATGTAAGACTACTTTAAAGTATAGATGTTGATGTAGGATTGAGCTGAATAGTACATAAGAGGGGCAGCTGTGTTGTGGTGACATTGTGCTACTCATGACACTGATTAGCGACAGTTCATGTGCCTCACCTTCAGCAGAGTGGGAAGGGTCATGTAGACAACAAATAAAGATCAGGTGAAGTGTGTGTCCACCATCCACTCCAACCATTCTGTTTCTATGGTGACGGTGGCTAATACCTTTGTTGTCATTATCTCTCTTTCCCTCCAGCTCCATCGCTAAGAGACCAGAGACTGAAGAGACCGTCACACAGGAAATGATCATTCCAACACACACACAGGGATCTGATCTGAAGAGAGTGTTTGTGTGAGGAGGGTGTGTGGTGTGTGTTCTTAACCCCCTCCACCCCTTACCCAGAATCCTCTTCTCCAACCCCTCAGACTTTACCCCCCCGACCCCTAACCCCTGACCCCCAAGCCATGATGTCGGGGAAGGGGAAGGTTAGCCCGCGTCACCGGCCATGGTCCGTGTACCGGGCTAACACCTTTGACCTCTCTGCTGAGATGATGGGGCTGACACTGGCAGGTAAGGGCCCGGTTACTATAGTTAGCGTAGTTAGAGTATTTCTTATTGCCCACTGAGTTGATGCAGGATGTCAAAATAAGCATGTGCATAATCTTGCCTTGTTAGTCACTGTAGCTGTAGTAAAGAAACAGTTTCTCTGTGTTGTTGTAGGTAACAGTCAGGACCCAGATGAACCGGTGTTGGAGTTCAGCCTGGGTGAGTGTTGTGATGCTGAAGTCAACTTCTCACTGCTGTTCAATTGTCTTTGATATATACAGGGCATTCAGAACGTATTCAGACCCCTTGACTTGTTCCACATTTTGTTACGTTACAGCCTTATTCTAAAATCTACACACAATAGCCCACAATGACAAAGTCAAAACAGGTTTTTAGAAATGTTTGCAAATTTATTAAACATTAAAAACAGAAATACCGTATTGACATAAGTATCCAGACCATTTGCTATGAGACTCGAAATTGTGCTCAGGTGCATTCTGTTTCCATTGATCATCCTTGAGATGATTTAAGTACACCTGTGGTAAATTCAATTGATTGAACATGATTTGGAAAGACACATACCTGTTTATATAAGGTCCAACCTTGGACAGTGCCAAACCAAAAACCAAGCCTTGAGGTCGAAGGAATTGTCTGTAGAGCTCAGAGACTGGATTGTGTCGAGGCACAGATCTTAGGAAGGGTACCAAAAAATGTCTGCAACATTGGAAGATCCCCAAGAACGGAGTGGCCTCCATCATTCTTAAATGGAAGAAGTTTGGAACCACCAAGACACTTCCTCGAGCTGGCCGCCCGGCCAAACTGAGCAATCGCGGGAGAAGGGCATTGGTCAGGGAGGTGACCAAGAAGCTGATGGTCACTCTGACAGAGCTCCAGAATTCCTCTGTGGCGATGGGAGAACCTTCCAGAAGGACAACCATTTCTGCAGCACTCTACCAATCAGGCCTTTATGGTAGAGTGGCCAGACGGGAGCCACTCCTCAGTAAAAGGCAAATGACCGCCCTCGTGGATTTGGCCAAAAGGCACCTAAAGATTTGTCTGAAGGAAACCTGGCACCATCCCTACGGTGAAGCATGGTGGTAGCAGCATCATGCTGGATCATGCAGGATGTTTTTCAGCGGTGGGGACTGGGAGACTAGTCAGGATCGAGGCAAAGATGAACAGAGCAAAGTGGTCCACACCGCTCTACACCATGTTGACCTAACCATAACTCTCTACATCATGTTGACCTAACCATAACGTAACCATAACGCTCTACATCATGTTGACCTAACCATAACGCTCTACATCATGTTGACCTAACCATAACGTAACCATAACGCTCTACATCATGTTGACCTAACCATAACGTAACCATAACTCTCTACACCATGCTGACCTAACCATAACGTAACCATAACCCTCTACACCATGTTGACCTAACCATAACGTAACCATAACTCTCTACACCATGTTGACCTAACCATAACGTAACCATAACTCTCTACACCATGTTGACCTAACCATAACGTAACCATAACCCTCTACACCATGTTGACCTAACCATAACGTAACCATAACTCTCTACACCATGTTGACCTAACCATAACGTAACCATAACTCTCTACACCATGTTGAGCTCACCATAACTCTCTACACCATGTTGACCTCACCATAACGTAACCATAACACTCTACACCATGTTGACCTAACCATAACACTCTACACCATGTTGACCTAACCATAACGTAACCATAACTCTCTACACCATGTTGACCTCACCATAACGTAACCATAACTCTCTACACCATGTTGACCTAACCATAACGTAACCATAACTCTCTACACCATGTTGACCTCACCATAACTCTCTACACCATGTTGACCTAACCATAACGTAACCATAACACTCTACACCATGTTGACCTAACCATAACACTCTACACCATGTTGACCTAACCATAACACTCTACACCATGTTGACCTAACCATAACACTCTACACCATGTTGACCTAACCATAACACTCTACATCATGTTGACCTAACCATAACACTCTACACCATGTTGACCTAACCATAACACTCTGCACCATGTTGACCTAACCATAACACTCTACACCATGTTGACCTAACCATAACACTCTACACCATGTTGACCTAACCATAACACTCTACACCATGTTGACCTAACCATAACACTCTACATCATGTTGACCTAACCATAACACTCTACACCATGTTGACCTAACCATAACACTCTACACCATGTTGACGTAACCATAACACTCTACATCATGTTGACCTAACCATAACGTAACCATAACACTCTACACCATGTTGACCTAACCATAACACTCTACACCATGTTGACCTAACCATAACACTCTACATCATGTTGACCTAACCATAACGTAACCATAACACTCTACACCATGTTGACCTAACCATAACTCTCTACACCATGTTGACCTAACCATAACCCTCTACACCATGTTGACCTAACCATAACGTAACCATAACACTCTACACCATGTTGACCTAACCATAACACTCTACACCATGTTGACCTAACCATAACACTCTACACCATGTTGACCTAACCATAACACTCTACATCATGTTGACCTAACCATAACGTAACCATAACACTCTACACCATGTTGACCTAACCATAACACTCTACACCATGTTGACCTAACCATAACACTCTACATCATGTTGACCTAACCATAACGTAACCATAACACTCTACACCATGTTGACCTAACCATAACACTCTACACCATGTTGACCTAACCATAACGTAACCATAACTCTCTACACCATGTTGACCTAACCATAACACTCTACACCATGTTGACCTAACCATAACGTAACCATAACGCTCTACACCATGTTGACCTCACCATAACTCTCTACACCATGTTGACCTCACCATAACTCTCTACACCATGTTGACCTCACCATAACTCTCTACACCATGTTGACCTAACCATAACGTAACCATAACTCTCTACACCGTGTTGACCTCACCATAACTCTCTACACCATGTTGACCTAACCATGAAGTAACCATAACTCTCTACATCATGTTGACCTAACCATAACGTAACCATAACTCTCTACACCATGTTGACCTAACCATAACTCTCAACACCATGTTGACCTAACCATAACTCTCTACATCATGTTGACCTAACCATAACGTAACCATAACGCTCTACATCATGTTGACCTAACCATAAAGTAACCATAACTCTCTACACCATGTTGACCTAACCATAACGTAACCATAACGCTCTACATCATGTTGACCTAACCATAACGTAACCATAACTCTCTACACCATGTTTACCTAACCATAACGTAACCATAACGCTCTACACCATGTTGACCTAACCATAACTCTCAACACCATGTTGACCTAACCATAACGTAACCATAACCCTCTACACCATGTTGACCTAACCATAACTCTCTACATCATGTTGACCTAACCATAACGTAACCATAACGCTCTACATCATGTTGACCTAACCATAACGTAACCATAACTCTCTACACCATGTTGACCTAACCATAACTCTCAACACCATGTTGACCTAACCATAACTCTCTACATCATGTTGACCTAACCATAACGTAACCATAACGCTCTACACCATGTTGACCTAACCATAATGTAACCATAACTCTCTACACCATGTTGACCTAACCATAACGTAACCATAACGCTCTACACCATGTTGACCTAACCATAACTCTCAACACCATGTTGACCTAACCATAACACTCTACATCATGTTGACCTAACCATAACGTAACCATAACGCTCTACATCATGTTGACCTAACCATAACTCTTTACACCATGTTGACCTTACCATAACGTAACCATAACCCTCTACATCATGTTGACCTAACCATAACTCTCTACACCATGTTGACCTAACCATAACGTAACCATAACGCTCTACATCATGTTGACCTAACCATAACCCTCTACACCATGTTGACCTAACCATAACGTAACCATAACGCTCTACATCATGTTGACCTAACCATAACTCTCTACACCATGTTGACGTAACCATAACACTCTACACCATGTTGACCTCACCATAATGTAACCATAACACTCTACACCAAGTTGACCTCACCACAACGTAACCATAACACTCTACATCATGTTGACCTAACCATAACGTAACCATAATGCTCTACACCATGTTGACCTAACCATAACGTAACCATAACTCTCTACACCATGTTGACCTAACCATAACGTAACCACAACGTAACCATAACGCTCTACATCATGTTGACCTAACCATAACGTAACCATAACTTTCTACACCATGTTGACCTAACCATAACGTAACCATAACTCTCTACACCATGTTGACCTAACCATAACGTAACCATAACGCTCTACATCATGTTGACCTAACCATAACTCTCTACATCATGTTGACCTAACCATAACGTAACCATAACGCTCTACATCATGTTGACCTAACCATAACTCTTTACACCATGTTGACCTTACCATAACGTAACCATAACGCTCTACATCATGTTAACCTAACCATAATGTAACCATAACGCTCTACATCATGTTGACCTAACCATAACTCTCTACATCATGTTGACCTAACCATAACGTAACCATAACGCTCTACATCATGTTGACCTAACCATAACGTAACCATAACCCTCTACACCATGTTGACCTCACCATAATGTAACCATAACACTCTACACCATGTTGACCTAACCATAACGTAACCATAACGCTCTACACCATGTTGACCTAACCATAACTCTCTACACCATGTTGACCTAACCATAACTCTCAACACCATGTTGACCTCACCATAACGTAACCATAACTCTCTACACCATGTTGACCTAACCATAACGTAACCATAACGCTCTACATCATGTTGACCTAACCATAACTCTCTACACCAAGTTGACCTCACCATAACGTAACCATAACTCTCTACACCATGTTGACCTAACCATAACGTAACCATAACGCTCTACATCATGTTGACCTAACCATAACTCTCTACACCATGTTGACCTCACCATAACGTAACCATAACTCTCTACACCATGTTGACCTAACCATAACGTAACCATAACGCTCTACATCATGTTGACCTAACCATAACTCTCTACACCAAGTTGACCTCACCACAACGTAACCATAACACTCTACATCATGTTGACCTAACCATAACGTAACCATAATGCTCTACACCATGTTGACCTAACCATAACGTAACCATAACTCTCTACACCATGTTGACCTAACCATAACGTAACCACAACGTAACCATAACGCTCTACATCATGTTGACCTAACCATAACGTAACCATAACTTTCTACACCATGTTGACCTAACCATAACGTAACCATAACTCTCTACACCTTGTTGACCTAACCATAACGTAACCATAACGCTCTACATCATGTTGACCTAACCATAACTCTCTACATCATGTTGACCTAACCATAACGTAACCATAACGCTCTACATCATGTTGACCTAACCATAACTCTCTACATCATGTTGACCTAACCATAACGTAACCATAACGCTCTACATCATGTTGACCTAACCATAACTCTCTACACCATGTTGACCTCACCATAACGTAACCATAACTCTCTACACCATGTTGACGTAACCATAACGTAACCATAACTCTCTACACCATGTTGACCTAACCATAACGTAACCATAACTCTCTACACCATGTTGACGTAACCATAACGTAACCATAACTCTCTACACCATGTTGACCTAACCATAACGTAACCATAACGCTCTACAATTGTAAACTATGACATCTACCTGAAATATGCACATTTTTCTAACAAAACCTATCCTATACCATAAATATGTTATCAGACTGTCATCTGAGGAGGTTTTTTCTTGGTTGGTGGCTATCAATATCTTAGTTTAGCCGAATTGGTGATAGCTACTGGTGTTGGTGGACAAAGAAAAGATGGTGGATTATGCTAATGTGTTTAGCTAATAGATTTACATCTTTACATATTGTGTCTTCCCTGTAAAACATTTTAAAAATCGGACATGTTGGCTGGATTCACAAGATCTGTGTCTTTCATTAGCTGTATTGGACTTTATTGTGTGAAAGTTAAATATTTAAAAAATAAATTTTTGGGGAATTTCGCGGCTCTGCCTTTTCAGTGGGGGTGGGAGCGGCACCCCAGGGCTAGACAGGTTAACACCTATAACGAGTAAAAACATGACCGGAGATATATTACTGGCTAAACCACAGCTTGGAAGGAGGCCAGTCCGAAGTCCATCGTGCGTCAGGCGCAGGGAGGAAATGAAATGTACTTCCGGCCTTTGGTCTTTTATACAGGCCCAGATTGCGCAATCGACTCCATTCAAATTGTCACCACTTACTGACATCTAGAGGAAGGCGTAGGCAGTGTTTGTATCCCCATAGCGTTCACAGGGACATTAAAACTGACCTGGGAACAGGGGCCAAGATTTCTGAAATCTCACTCCCTGTCAGGAAAAGTGCTGTAGAATGAGTTCTGTTTCACTCAGAGACATAATTCCAACGGTTATAGAAACTAGAGAGTGTTTTCTATCCAATAATAATAATAATATGCATATTGTACGAGCAAGAATTGAGTACTAGGCAGTTTAATTTGGAGACCAATTTACGCTAAGTCGAAACAGAACCCCCTATGTTCTCAAGAGGATAACTCTCTACACCATGTTGACCTCACCATAACTCTCTACACCATGTTGACCTAACCATAACGTAACCATAACGCTCTACACCATGTTGACCTCACCATAACTCTCTACACCATGTTGACGTAACCATAACACTCTACATCATGTTGACCTAACCATAACGTAACCATAACTCTCTACACCATGTTGACGTAACCATAACACTCTACATCATGTTGACCTAACCATAACGTAACCATAACACTCTACACCATGTTGACCTAACCATAACGTAACCATAACTCTCTACACCATGTTGACCTAACCATAACGTAACCATAACACTCTGCATCATGTTGACCTAACCATAACCTAACCATACGCTCTACATCATGTTGACCTAACCATAACCTAACCATAACGCTCTACATCATGTTGACCTAACCATAACGTAACCATAACACTCTACATCATGTTGACCTAACCATAACGCTCTACATCATGTTGACCTAACCATAACGTAACCATAACTCTCTACATCATGTTGACCTAACCATAACCTAACCATAACGCTCTACATCATGTTGACCTAACCATAACGTAACCATAACACTCTACATCATGTTGACCTAACCATAACCCTCTACACCATGTTGACCTAACCATAACGTAACCATAACTCTCTACACCATGTTGACCTAACCATAACGTAACCATAACGCTCTACACCATGTTGACCTAACCATAACGTAACCATAACGCTCTACACCATGTTGACCTAACCATAACGTAACCATAACGCTCTACACCATGTTGACCTAACCATAACGTAACCATAACTCTCTACATCATGTTGACCTAACCATAACGTAACCATAACACTCTACATCATGTTGACCTAACCATAACCCTCTACACCATGTTGACCTAACCATAACGTAACCATAACTCTCTACACCATGTTGACCTAACCATAACGTAACCATAACACTCTACATCATGTTGACCTAACCATAACCCTCTACACCATGTTGACCTAACCATAACGTAACCATAACTCTCTACACCATGTTGACCTAACCATAACGTAACCATAACTCTCTACACCATGTTGACCTAACCATAACGTAACCATAACGCTCTACACCATGTTGACCTAACCATAAAGTAACCAACATTGAAAAGTGAAAGTCTAAAGTTACATACATGGGATGCTTTGGTGAATTTCAGAATGTCTGGAATAGAAAAGGCAGAAATAAAACAATTCAATAAGCATTCGCAGCCAGTCATCCAAAACATAGTCCTATGCAGTAGTTAAATTCCTATAGAAGGCTGAGGATGTGTGTTCAACAGGCAGACAAGTTTCAAACCATTTAAATGCATTCAAATCATTTTTGTGAAGAACTTTAGTGTTATTGTGGCATACGGTGGTTACATTCAGATGCGAGTCCCCTTTCCCTCTACACCACGTTGACCTAAGGTTGCTGGATCGAATCCCAGAGCTGGACAAGGTAAAAATCTGTCGTTCTGCCCCTGAACAAGGCAGTTAACCCACTGTTGCCCGGTAGGCCGTCATTGTCAATAAGAATTTGTTCTTAACTGACTTGCCTAGTTAAATAAAGATTACATTAAAAAAAATGTATGAAAACACACCCAAGACCTCCGACTGGGGCGAAGGTTCACCTTCCAACAGAACAATGACCCTAACCATATAGCCAGAACATTGGAGGAGTGGCTTCGGGACAAGTCTCTGAATGAGTGGCCCAGTCAGAGCCCGGACTTGAACCAGATGAACATCTCTGGAGAGACCTGAAAATAGCTGTGCAGCGACGCTCCCCATCTAACCTGACAGCTTGAGAGGATCTGCAGAGAAGAATGGGAGAAACTCCCCAAATACAGGTGTGCCAAACTTGTAGCATCATACCCAAGAAGACTCAAGGCTGTAATCGCTGCCAAAGATGCTTCAAGAAAGTAGTGAGTAAAGGGTCTGAAGACTTATGTAAATATTTCCGTATTTAAAAATAAAAATAAAAATTGCAAACATTTCTTAAACCTGTTTATGCTTCGTCATTATGGGGTATTGTGTGTAGATTGATGAGGGGAAAAAACTATTTAACACATTTTTTAATAAGGCTGTAACGTAATAAAATGTGGGAAAAGTCAAGGGGTTTGAATACTTTCAAAATGCACTGTACATACCCATTGATTATTGAAGAGTTTAACTTATTAATGACTTATGAGGTAGTACAACTATCTTTCCTATCATAACTCAAACTCTAAAGTTGTATTGCTCTGTCTATGAATGTAATAGTGGTTACAACTTACATTTCCCCAGCTCCATCTCTCAACATTGTGCCATCAATGTTCATGTCTTATGTTGTATTCCCAGCCTGCAGTGAACTGGTCACACCAGCGTTTGAGCGTAAGCCAATCAGCTTTGTGGCGGTCAGCTGTACAACTCCTCCCCAGGCCTTCTGGACCAAACACGCTCAGACAGAGATCATAGAGGTAGGACCACACCACTTTGACCTCCCAAAACGTAACCAACGTTGACCTAACCACAACGTAACCAGACTGCTCTACACCACGGTGACCTAACCATAACATAACCATAACGCTCTACACCATGTTGACCTAACCATAACCTAACTATAACGCTCTACACCATGTTGACCTAACCATAACCTAACTATAACGCTCTACACCATGTTGACCTAACCATAACCTAATTATAACGCTCTACACCATGTTGACCTAACCATAACGTAACCATAACACTCTACACCATGTTGACCTAACCATAACGTAACCATAACACTCTACACCATGTTGACCTAACCATAAAATAACCAACACACTCTACACCACTTTGACCTAACCATAACCTAACCATAACGCTCTACACCATGTTGACCTAACCATAACGTAACCATAACGCTCTACACCATGTTGACCTAACCATAACTCTCTACACCATGTTGACCTAACCATAACGTAACCATAACTCTCTACACCATGTTGACCTAACCATAACGTAACCATAACTCTCTACACCATGTTGACCTAACCATAACGTAACCATAACACTCTACACCATGTTGACCTAACCATAACGTAACCATAACACTCTACACCATGTTGACCTAACCATAACGCTCTACATCATGTTGACCTAACCATAACGTAACCATAACACTCTACACCATGTTGACCTAACCATAACCCTCTACACCATGTTGACCTAACCATAACGTAACCATAACACTCTACACCATGTTGACCTAACCATAACGCTCTACACCATGTTGACCTAACCATAACGTAACCATAACGCTCTACATCATGTTGACCTAACCATAACGTAACCATAACGTAACCACACTGCTTTACACCACGATGAGCACTGCCAATTCTCACACATTGGCCATGAGACACGCATTTGACCCTCTTCTCACATACACACGCCACACCTCATATCTCACGCCACACCTCATATCACACGCCACACCTCATATCTCACGCCACACCTCCAATCTCACGCCACACCTCCAATCTCACGCCACACCTCATATCTCACGCCACACCTCATATCTCACGCCACACCTCATATCTCACGCCACACCTCATATCTCATGCCACACCTCATATCTCACGCCACACCTCATATCTCACGCCACACCTCATATCTCACGCCACACCTCATATCACACGCCACACCTCATATCACACGCCACAACTCATATCTCACGCCACACCTCATATCTCACGCCACACCTCATATCTCATGCCACACCTCATATCACACGCCACACCTCATATCTCACGCCACACCTCATATCACACGCCACACCTCATATCTCACGCCACACCTCATATCTCACGCCACACCTCATATCTCACGCCACACCTCATATCACACGCCACACCTCATATCTCACGCCACACCTCATATCTCACGCCACACCTCATATCTCACGCCACACCTCATATCTCATGCCACACCTCATATCTCACGCCACACCTCATATCTCACGCCACACCTCATATCTCACGCCACACCTCATATCTCACGCCACACCTCATATCTCACGCATTGAAAAGTACTGCATTTATTTCTTTAATTATTCCATTGTATAGTCAGTGTGATAACTTTTCAACTGAGTTCCAAATCATGTAGAAATCAAAGCATCTGCGCCTGCAATTTAACATCACGACCTGTATCATTGTCCTGTCCTGCCACAGCACTGTGAACCACGACACATTCAAGCATATGATTGGTCTAGTTATGTAAAGGATCAAGGGGATTGGATGTAGGTTTTAAAGAAAAGGTTAGAGTGGATCTGAATGGAGAGAGAGAACGTTCTCCACTGAGTATATACAACTGTAAAAAGAGCAGCACGGTAGACCTGTTTTATCTACAATGTTTTGGCTGTGACAATGAAACGACAGCAGACAGACCTACAGTTTGTTTTAACAGGGAAGTTTGGTAGGGTGACCTGATGTGTAACTATGAAAATCATTTTGTCAAACAGATTGTGAAACCAAAAGTGTAAGTTTAATTCTAGAGGTAGGACAATGCATAGAAAATCATTTGGGTAGAGTGTAGGAGCAGATTTATTACATTTACATTTACATTTAAGTCATTTAGCAGACGCTCTTATCCAGAGCGACTTACAAATTGGTGCATTCACCTTATGACATTTATGTCATCTAGTCTTCAGGAGATTTTATTGTCTATTTACTTGATTTAGTCTGATCAGTGGAACAGTTCTCATTCTTAACAATGGGCTAAAATATAGGGTAATTACTGTGTTTGTCAGCAACAACACTACTGCTATTCCCCACACTTATTCAAATGTTCCACGTCTTCCCAATTTTGCCAGTGGAATCACATATTTGAAAACTGATATGCCTATTTGTGTCATTGAAAATGAATTAGATGAGGCTATGTATTTTTGCAGCCATTCATGGACAGTTGTGAATAAGTCATACAAATAAGCATTGGATATTAAATGCTCCAGGCCTCATCATTTGTGTTACATTTGAGTATTGTGCACATGCTAGGCAGAGATGGTAGGGGGACTCAACTCCTAAATGCATCATATCTTATGCAGAGTAAGATGATGGCAAGGATCTTCAACTCGTAAACCACCTGAAAATTGATATTCATTAGATTTTTTTTTTAAAGTTTGGGTGATTTTGAGAATTGTTATAACAAGAACATTTTTTCAAACACCCAGCACTTGGGAAACATAGATTGGGGGTGGCCAACCCTCCTGGAGAGAAAGCAGGATTTTCATCTATCTCTATTTTAAAGAGAGTTCGCCCAAATGACAAAATACAAAATGTTTGTGTCCTTACCTTGAAAGCAGTCTATGAACAAGGAGACTGCAATCTATGATTTGGTTCCCCACTGCCATCAACCATTAATATGATTATTTCCTGTGCAGAGCCTTGGTGTAGTGGTGACAATCCCTGGTATGTCTCATACAACTTTCCACCTGAGAACAGGGATCAATCGCTGCTTCCAACCTTCCCACTGTTTCTAGCATTTGCCTGTCTCATTTAATTACTGTCTGAATAAAGTGTCAAACCACCAAAAAAGTATGTTAAAAAAAATATTAGCATACTTTACATTTCATCCCCCAACAATCTCAAAGTAACAAATTCATTGAATTTTGAATGTACATTTAATGTTCAAAGCATCCTGAATACACATAATTTCCCACCCTGGTCATAGGCGTAAGCCCTTCCAAAATATATAGCATTGTCGGTAATGAACTCCTATCTAGGGATTGTGCCAGGGGGAAATGAAATTCACATAGCAAATCTCACTCCAAGCTTTCTTCAAAAGTTGGCAGCCCTGGCCAAACTGATTCATCACAAAAGTCCCCCTCTCTTTTTCCCCCTCTCTCTCTCTCTCTCTCTCTCTCCATAGGGTACCAGTAATCCTATCTATCTGAGTAGTATAGCATTCTTCCAGGACTCTCTGATCACTCAACAGACGCAGGTCAAGCTGTCTGTGTACGACGTCAAGGACCGCTCCCAAGGCACGGTACGAAATATCCCCCACTGTGACTACTCCAACTTCCCCATTACAGTCAACTCCCCAAAACTCTTCAGCTCCAAACTAACCAAACACTCCACCCCGAGAAATACCTACTGGACTCTAATAGTGATATGTGTGTTTGATTGGGTGTCAGATGTACCTACTGGGCTCTAATAGTGATATGTGTGTGTAATTGGGTGTCAGATGTACCTACTGGACTCTAATAGTGATATGTGTGTTTGATTGGGTGTCAAATGTACCTACTGGACTCTAATAGTGATATGTGTGTTTGATTGGGTGTCAAATGTATCTACTGGACTCTAATAGTGATATGTGTGTTTGATTGGGTGCCAGATGTACCTACTGGACTCTAATAGTGATATGTGTGTTTGATTGGGTGTCAAATGTACCTACTGGACTCTAATAGTGATATGTGTGTTTGATTGGGTGCCAGATGTACCTACTGGACTCTAATAGTGATATGTGTGTTTGATTGGGTGCCAGATGTACCTACTGGACTCTAATAGTGATATGTGTGTTTGATTGGGTGCCAGATGTACCTACTGGACTCTAATAGTGATATGTGTGTTTGATTGGGTGCCAGATGTACCTGCTGGGATCAGCCATGTTCCCAGTTAAGGAGCTTCTGCAGGACAAACACCACAGACTCCACCTAACCCTCAGGTAACTCACACACGCATGCACGACACAAACACAAACATACAGTGCAAGTATTCAGACCCCTTGACTTTTCCATGTTGTTACGTTACAGTCTTATTCTATAATTGATGACTTAATTTGTTTCCGTCAAAAACGGATTTGTATACATTTTTGCAAATGTATTAAAATAAAAAAGACGGAAATATCACATTTATATTAGTATTCAGACCCTTTACTCAGTACTTTGTTGAACCACCTTTGACAGCGATTCTTGGGTATGACACTACAAACTTGGCACACCTGTATTTGGGGAGTTTCTCCCATTCTTCTCTGCAGATCCTCTCAAGCTATGTCAGGTTAGATGGGGAGTGTCGCTGCACAGCTATTTTCAGGTCTCTCCAGAGATGTTCGATTTGGTTCAAGTCTGGTCTCTGGCTGGGACACTCAAGGACATTCAGAGACTTGTACCGAAGCCACTCCTGCGTTGTCTTGGCTGTGTGCTTAGGGTCGTTGTCCTGTTGGAAGATTAACCTTCGCCTCAGTCTGAGGTCCTGAGCGCTCTGGAGAAGTTTTTCATTAAGGACCTCTCTGTACTTTGCTCCGTTCATCTTTCCCTCAATCCTGACTAGTCTCCCAGTCCCTGCCGCTGAAAAACATTCCCACAGCATGATGTTGCCACCACCATGCTTCACTGTAGGGATGCTGCCAGGTCTCCTCCAGATGTGATGCTTGGCTAAAGTGTTCAATCTTGGTTTCAACAGTTGGTCTGGCCTGAGGAAGGAAGACCGTATCGGTAGTTTGAGTCGTTTTATTAATTCAGACCATATTATCTGATTTGAAGATGTAGGTCTACTCTGGTTTCAATCTTGGTTTCAATCTTGATTTCAGCATGGTCTGAGACCTTTAGGTGCCTTTTTGCAAACTCCAAGCGGGCTGTCATGTGCCTTTTACTGAGAAGTGGCTTCCGTCTGGCCTGATAAAGTGCTGATTGGTGAAGTGCTGCAGAGATGGTTGTCCTTCTGGAAGGTTCTCACATTTCCACACTGGAACTCTGTCAGAGTGACCATCAGGTTCTTGGTCACTTCTCTAACAAAGGCCCTTCTCCCCTGATTGCTCAGTTTGGCCAGGCGACAGCTCTAGAAAGAGTCTTGGTGTTTCCAAACTTCCTCCATTTAAGAATGATGGAGGCAATTGTGTTCTTGGGGACCTTCAATGATGCTGAAATGTTTTTGGTACCCTGCCCCAGATCTGTGCCTCGACACAATCCTGTTTCAGAGCTCTACAGACAATTCCTTCAACCTTTGTCACGATCTTGGAAATGAGCGGACCAAGGCGCAGCGTGAGTATAGTTCCACATATTTATTTAAGTGAAACTAACAAAACAAAATAACAAAACTTACAAAGACCGTGAGGACGTAGTGCCCAAACACACTAACAAACAATCAATATCCCACAAAACACAGGTGGGGAAATAGCTACC
This sequence comes from Salvelinus fontinalis, assembly GCF_029448725.1. Classification (NCBI taxonomy): domain Eukaryota; kingdom Metazoa; phylum Chordata; class Actinopteri; order Salmoniformes; family Salmonidae; genus Salvelinus; species Salvelinus fontinalis. Next base: position 3,862,485 of record NC_074687.1, read on the forward strand.
TAAATATGATCCCCAATCAGAGGCAACGATAAACAGCTGCCTCTAATTGGGAACCACATTAGCACCAACATAGAAATAAATATACTAGATCACCCCCTAGTCACGCCCTGACCTACTACACCATAGAGAACAAAGGACTCTCTATGGTCAGGGCGTGACAACCTCATGGCTTGGTTTTTGCTCTGACATGCACTGTCAACTGTGGGACCTTATATAGACAGGTGTGTGCCTTTCCAAATCATGTCCAATCAATTGAATTTACCACAGGTGGACTCCAATCAAGTTGTAGAAACATCTCAAGGATGATCAATGGAAACAGGATGCACTTAAACTCAATTTCGAGGCTCATACATAAAAATTCTAAAGACCTGTTTTTGTTTTGTCTTCATGGGGTGTTGTATGTAGATTGATGAGGGAAAAAATGTATTTAATCAATTTTATAATAAGGCTGTAACATAGCAAAATGTGGAAAAAGTCAACGGGTCTGAATACTTTCCGAATGCACTGTAGACACAAACACACGTAAAATACCCGCATTTTGCGGGACATTCACAGGACAGTGTAACCAATATGAATACATTTGTTTGGCAGCACCACCCCCCTAATTTGGCTATTTACTTACTTTTGTAGTTCTTCGTTAGAAGCACACTTTTTGTAAGTAGGCTTAGTTAACTGTCCTCTCCAAGTTAATCTGGAATTTAGCCTGAAAGGCTTTGACAAATGTGATTGGGTGGAGAAGAGCCCTAGGATGATGCCCAAGTTGCCGACGTGTTATTCCGTGTTGGATGACCGTACAAAGCTCTTTTTTCCAGTTGGATCTTGTTTTTTCTAGTTCCGTGTTGGATGACCGTACAAAGCTCTTTTTTCCAGTTGGAGCTTGTTTTTTCTAGTTCCGTGTTGGATGACCGTACAAAGCTCTTTTTTCCAGTTGGAGCTTGTTTCTTCTAGTTCCGTGTTGGATGACCGTACAAAGCTCTTTTTTCCAGTTGGAGCTTGTTTTTTCTAGTTCCGTGTTGGATGACCGTACAAAGCTCTTTTTTCCAGTTGGAGCTTGTTTCTTCTAGTTCCGTGTTGGATGACCGTACAAAGCTCTTTTTTTCCAGTTGGAGCTTGTTTTTTCTAGTTCCGTGTTGGATGACTGTTCAAAGCTCTTTTTTCCAGTTGGAGCTTGTTTTTTCTAGTTCCGAGTTGTCTCGAATGCACCGTACGTCTCCTCTTGCGCTGCACAGAATGTCAAATCTCCACAACGATTAGAGAAGTGTTTAACCAATAGGCTTATCTACCACATCCTTATGATATAGGTTATATCAGGGCTCTCTAACCCTGTTCCTAGAGAGCTACCGTCCTGTAGGTTCATTCCAACCCTAATCTAGTGCACCTGATTCTAATAGTTAGCTGGTTGATAAGCTAAATCAGGTTAGTTACAACTTGGAGTAAAAACCTACAGAAGGGTAGCTCTTCACGAACAGGGTTGTAGTGAAAACCTACAGGAGGGTAGCTCTCCACGAACAGGGTTGTAGTGAAAACCTACAGGAGGGTAGCTCTCCACGAACAGGGTTGTAGTGAAAACCTACAGGAGGGTAGCTCTCCACGAACAGGGTTGTAGTGAAAACCTACAGGAGGGTAGCTCTCCACGAACAGGGTTGGTGAGCCCTGGGTTATATCTTGTCATAAGCGTAATGTGACTGGAAAAGATTCAGGTTAGAATTTAAATTCTCATGAAATGAATGGGAAGACTAAAGTACGGGATACAATGTTGGTGTTTTAATTGAAAAAATGCGGGACATGATAGTTTGGTTGCAGGACGTGGGGTACAAAATTGACAAAATACAGGACTGTCCCACACAATCCGGGACTTGTGGTCACCCTAACACACACACTCAGCTATAGTTATACATTTACATTTAAGTCATTTAGCAGACGCTCTTATCCAGAGCGACTTACAAATTGGAAAGTTCATACATATTCATCCTGGTCCCCCCTGGGAATTGAACCCTGGTCCCCCCGTGGGAAATGAACCCACAACCCTGGCACTGCAAGCGCCATGCTCTACCAACTGAGCCACACAGGACAGCAGACATCTATTACTAATTGCCTCCAGGTCAGCGGAGAGCGAACGCATGGGCAACATCACCATCATCGCCTGGCAGATAGAAGAGAGGACAGAGCAGAGAGCCACCGCGGCCCGGCAGGACACTATCAATGGCAGGGTGAGTAGCCTGCTCTGGCCTGGTCTGCCTGAGGAAGGAATACCGTATTGGTAGAAATATGTGACTTAATTTGAGTCGTTTTATTAATTCAGACCATATTATCTGATATGTTTGAATATGTACCACAGACTGTAGGCCTACTCTGGTAAATGTTTGTTTATTTGTTGGATTATTCTTTAGCAACGTTTCCCATTCCCCTCTCATATTGCTTTCACCTGTCTGGTCAGTGGACTAGAAGGACAAGAAGAAAGGTTAAATCCACATGGTAGAAACTGGGATGTTTTACTTTCACTCAGCCAGTCTGTTCAGCTCACTGGTCAACTGAAAGGTGTCCATGGTGAATCAAACAGTCATGATGTCATTTCCCTGTGTGTCTCAGATGATGCTTCAAGTGGATGACAGCCTGACTGAGTCAGTGAACATCAGGGCCAAGTCTGCGTCTCTGTGCAAAGACACACTGCTAAAGGCTGGTGAGTGTGTTCCAGTGTGTGTCAGTGTGCGATTCTCTATTGGAAAGTGTGTGTTTGAGTGAGACTCCTTCATTATTACTAGCGTACACAGAGTTTACATTGAGAGTTCCTACAGATTTAGGAATTATGACTGACTGACACTGATTTATTCATTGATTGATTTGCTAATTGATTAATTGATAAATGCATTTATTACATTCTGTAATGAATGACTATATTGATTGCTCGATGTTCTGACTGGTGTGTTGCTGTGCTGTCAGTGTTTGGGGGCACCATGTCTCGTATGTATCGATTCCCCACCACGGATGGAAACCACCTGAGGATCCTAGAGCAGATGTCTGACAGCGTCCTCTCTCTACACATCCCTCGACAGTTTGTCAAACTACTGCTGGAGGAGGATGCTGCCAGGTACCGCAGAATACTATGTGTGTGTGTGTGTGTGTGTGTGTGTGTGTGTGTGTGTGTGTGTGTGTGTGTGTGCATGCTTGTGTGTGTGCCTGTGAATGTGTGTAGATCACTAACATTTTGTGTGTGTGTGTGTGTGTGTGTGTGTGTGTGTGTGTGTGTGTGTGTGTGTGTGTGTGTGTGTGTGTGTGTGTGTGTGTGTGTGTGTGTGTGTGTGTGTGTGTGTGTGTGTGTGTGCGTGCGTGTGTGTAGGGTGTGTGAGCTGGAGGAGTTGGGGGAGTTATCTCCATGTTGGGAGAACCTGAGGAGGGAGATCATTTCTCAATACCAGACCATCATCCTCACCTACCAGGAGACCATCAGCGACCTGCACCAATATAAAGGTTAGCATCCTAACCTTTATAGAACTGTCAACCACAGGAGGCTGGTGGCACCTTAATTGGAGAGGACGGGCTTGTGGTAGTGGATGGAGCGGAATCAGTGGAATGGTATCAAATACATCAAACACATCAAACACGCCATTCCATTTCCTCCGTTCCAGACATTATTATGACCTGTCCTCCCCTCAGCAGCCTCCACTATTGTACACCAACATACCAGAAAACATCATAACAGACTGCAAGGCTGCACCTAGACATTTTAAAAACATATTACTAATATTAGTGTTGTTAGTAACGAGTGTTAACAACAACACAATGATTAGTCGTATGAATAGTACTCCAAATTCATAGTATTTTACAAAACATTTTACGTTGTATACTGTAAATGTCAACGTTTAAAAAAAATACCATGAATATGGTGCACTATTTATAGGGCTATGCAATGATATGCTATAACATACTACTAACGTAGAGTACCAGTCAAAAGTTTGGTTATTCTTAATTTTTACTATTTTCTACATTGCAGAATAATAGTGAAGACATCAAAACTATGAAATAACACATATGGAATCATCTAGTAACCAAAAAAGTGTTAAACAAATCAAAACATATTTCATACTTTAGATTCTTCAAAGTATCCACCCTTTGCCTTGATGACTGCTTTGCACACTCTTGGCACTCTCTTTTACCAAATAGGGCTCTTCTGTATACCACCCCTACCTTGTCACAACACAACTGATTGGCTCAAACGCATTAAGAAGGAAAGATATTCCACAAATTAACTTTTAACAAGGTACTCCAGTTAATTGAAATGCATTCCAGGTGACTACCTTATGAAGCTAGTTGAGAGAATGCCAAGAGTGTGCAAAGCAGTCATCAAGGCAAAGGGTGGATACTTTGAAGAATCTAAAGTATGAAATATGTTTTGATTTGTTTAACACTTTTTTGGTTACTAGATGATTCCATATGTGTTATTTTGTAGTTTTGATGTCTTCACTATTATTAAACAATGTAGAAAATAGTACAAACAAAGAAAACCCCTTGAATGAGTAGGTGTGTCCAAACTTTTGACTGGTACTGAATATCAGAAACCTTCTTCATTAGCACTATAAAATAACACAGTACATGACCAAAAGTATGTGGACACCTGCTCGTCGAACATCTCATTCCAAAATCCTGGACATTAATATGGAGTTGGACTCCCCTTTGCTGCCATAACACAGAATCATCTAGAATATCATTGTATGCTGTAGCGTTAAGATTTCCCTTCACTGGAACTAAGGGGCCTGGACCGAACCTTGAAAAACAGGGCCAATCCATTATTCCTCCTCCACCAAACTTTACAGTTGGCATTATACATTGGGGCAGAGTGCTCCAGAGTCCAATGACACCGAGCTTTACGCCACTCCAGCTGATGCTAGGCATTGAGCATAGTAATCTTAGGCTTGTGTGCGGCTGCTCGGCCATGGAAACCCATTTCATGAAGCTCCCGACGAACAGTTATTGTGCTGACGTTGCTCCCAGAGGCAGTTTGGAACTCTGTAGTGAGTGTTGCAACCGAGGACAGATTATTTTTACCCGCTACGCGCTTCAGCACTCGCGATCCCGTTCTATGAGCTTGTGTTGCCTATCACTTCACAGCTGAGCTGTTGTTGCTTATAGATATTTGCACTTCACAACAACATAACTTACAGTTGACCGGGGAAGCTCTAGCAGGGCATAAATTTGATGAACTGATTTGTTGGAAAGGTGGCATCCTATGACGGTGCCATGTTGAAAGTCACTGAGCTCTTCAGTAAGTGTCAAGGCAGTCATTGTTGTTCTCCCCCTTAGACGAGGAGGAGCATGGATAGGACCAAGATGCGGATTGAGGGAAATAAGCCATCTTTTAATGACAACAGCAAAACAAGACACTACAAAACTACAAAACAACAAATGTGACTAACCTTAAACCGTCCTGTGAGGACACAGGAACAAACACCCACAAAACACCAGTGAAACCCTGGCTGCTTTTGTATGACTCTCAATTAGAGACAAACAATACACACCTGTCTCTAATTGAGAATCATACCAGGCCGAACACAAAACCCCACATAGAAATACAAACATAGACAAACCCACCCAACTCACGCCCTGACCAACTAAAATGAATACAAAACAAAGGAAAACAGGTCAGGAACGTGACAGAACCCCCCCCTTAAGGTGCGAACTCCGGGCGCACCAGCACAAAGTCTAGGGGAGGGTCTGGGTGGGCGTCTGTCCACGGTGGCGGCTCTGGCGGTGGACGAGGTCCCCACCCCACCATAATCAATCCCCGCTTCTTTATCCCCCTCCCAATGACCACCCTCCCACTAACCCCACCTAAATGAAGGGGCAGCACCGGGATAAGGGGCAGCACCGGGATAAGGGGCAGCACCGGGACAAGGGGCAGCACCGGGACAAGGGGCAACACCGGGATAAGGGGCAGCACCGGGACAAGGAGCAGCACCGGGACAAGGGGCAGCACCGGGACAAGGGGCAGCACCGGGACAAGGGGCAGCACCGGGACAAGGGGCAGCACCGGGACAAGGGGCAGCACCGGGACAAGGGGCAGCACCGGGACAAGGGGCAGCACCGGGATAAGGACCAGCACCGGGATAAGGACCAGCACCGGGATAAGGGGCGGCAGGTCCTGGCTGAGGGACTCCGGCAGGTCCTGGCTGAGGGACTCCGGCAGGTCCGGGCTGAGTGGCAGCTCCGGACTGTAGGGCAGCTCCGGACTGTAGGGCAGCTCCGGACTGTACGGCAGCTCCGGACTGTAGGGCAGCTCCGGACTGTAGGGCAGCTCCGGACTGTCGGACGTCTCTGGCAGCTCCTGACTGGCGGGCGTCTCTGGCAGCTCCTGACTGGCGGGCGTCTCTGGCAGCTCCTGACTGGCGGGCGTCTCAGGCAGCTCCTGACTGGCGGGCGTCTCTGGCAGCTCCTGACTGGCGGGCGTCTCTGGCAGCTCCTGACTGGCGGGCGTCTCTGGCAGCTCCTGACTGGCGGGCGTCTCTGGCAGCTCCTGACTGGCGGGCTTCTCTGGCAGCTCCTGACTGGCGGGCGTCTCTGGCAGCTCCTGACTGGCGGGCGTCTCTGGCGGCTCCTGACTGGCGGGCGTCTCTGGCGGCTCCTGACTGACGGACGGCTCTAGCGGCTCCTGACTGACGGACGGCTCTACTGGCTCGGGACAGACGGGCGGCTCTAATGGCTCGTGGCAGACGGCTGACTCAGATGGCGCTGGGCAGACAGATGGCTCAGACGGCGCTGGGCAGACAGATGGCTCAGACGGCGCTGGGCAGACAGATGGCTCAGACGGCGCTGGGCAGACAGATGGCTCAGACGGCGCTGGGCAGACAGATGGCTCAGACGGCGCTGGGCAGACAGATGGCTCAGACGGTGCTGGGCAGACAGATGGCTCAGACGGCGCTGGGCAGACAGATGGCTCAGACGGCGCTGGGCAGACAGATGGCTCAGACGGCGCTGGACAGACAGATGGCTCAGACGGCGCTGGGCAGACAGATGGCTCAGACGGAGCTGGGCAGACGGGCCGTTCAGGCACCGCTGGGCAGACGGCAGACTCTGGCCGGCTGAGACGCACTATAGGCCTGGTGCGTGGTACCGGAACTGGAGGTACCGGGCTGAGGGCACGCACCTCAGGGCGAGTGCGGGGAACAGGAACAGGGCACACTGGACTCTCGTGGCGCACTCTAGGCCTGGTGCGTGGTACCGGAACTGGAGGTACCGGGCTGAGGGCACGCACCTCAGGGCGAGTGCGGGGAGAAGGAACAGTGCGTCCAGGGCTCTGGAGACGCACAGGAGGCTTGGTGCGTGGTGCCGGAACTGGAGGCACTGGGCTGGAGACACGCACCATAGGGAGAGTACGTGGAGGAGGAACAGGGCTCTGGAGATGCACTGGAAGCCTGGTGCGTGGTGTAGGCACTGGTGGTACTGAGCTGGGGTGGGAAGGTGGCGCCGGATATACCGGACCGTGAAGGAGGACACGTGCTCTTGAGCACCGAGCCTCCCCAATCTTACCAGGTTGAATGGACCCCGTAGCCCTGCCAGTGCGGCGAGGTGGAATAGCCCGCACTGGGCTATGCAGGCGAACCGGGGACACCACCTGTAAGGCTGGTGCCATGTACGCCGGCCCGAGGAGACGTACTGGAGGCCAGATACGTTGGGCCGGCTTCATGGCATCCGGCTCGATTCCCAACCTAGCCCTCCCAGTGCGGCAAGGTGGAATAGCCCGCACTGGGCTAAGCACGCGTACTGGGGACACCGTGCGCTTTACCGCATAACACGGTGTCTGACCAGTACGACGCCCTCTTACTCCACGGCAAGCCCGGGGAGTTGGCTCAGGTATCCAACCCGGCTTCGCCACACTCCCCTTTATCCCCCCCCCAAGAAATTTTTGGGTGAGCCTCTCGGGCTTCCGTGCTAGCCGCGTACCCTCATACCTTCGGTTCCTCTCTCCGGTTGCCTCTGCTCTCCTCGCTGCCTCCAGCTGTTCCCATGGGAGGCGATCCTTTCCAGCCAGGATCTCCTCCCATGTGTAGCAACCCTTGCCGTTCAAGACGTCTTCCCATGTCCATTCCTCTGTCTGTCTCTGCTGCTGTCGCTGCCCTTCTCCACTCCGCTTGGTCCTCTTGTGGTGGGTGTTTCTGTCAAGGCAGTCATTGTTGTTCTCCCCCTTAGACGAGGAGGAGCATGGATAGGACCAAGATGCGGATTGAGGGAAATAAGCCATCTTTTAATGACAACAGCAAAACAAGACACTACAAAACTACAAAATAAAACTAAAAAATACCATGAATATGGTGCACTATTTATAGGGCTATGCAATGATATGCTATAACATACTACTAACGTAGAGTACCAGTCAAAAGTTTGGTTATTCTTAATTTTTACTATTTTCTACATTGCAGAATAATAGTGAAGACATCAAAACTATGAAATAACACATATGGAATCATCTAGTAACCAAAAAAGTGTTAAACAAATCAAAACATATTTCATACTTTAGATTCTTCAAAGTATCCACCCTTTGCCTTGATGACTGCTTTGCACACTCTTGGCACTCTCTTTTACCAAATAGGGCTCTTCTGTATACCACCCCTACCTTGTCACAACACAACTGATTGGCTCAAACGCATTAAGAAGGAAAGATATTCCACAAATTAACTTTTAACAAGGTACTCCAGTTAATTGAAATGCATTCCAGGTGACTACCTTATGAAGCTAGTTGAGAGAATGCCAAGAGTGTGCAAAGCAGTCATCAAGGCAAAGGGTGGATACTTTGAAGAATCTAAAGTATGAAATATGTTTTGATTTGTTTAACACTTTTTTGGTTACTAGATGATTCCATATGTGTTATTTTGTAGTTTTGATGTCTTCACTATTATTAAACAATGTAGAAAATAGTACAAACAAAGAAAACCCCTTGAATGAGTAGGTGTGTCCAAACTTTTGACTGGTACTGAATATCAGAAACCTTCTCCATTAGCACTATAAAATAACACAGTACATGACCAAAAGTATGTGGACACCTGCTCGTCGAACATCTCATTCCAAAATCCTGGACATTAATATGGAGTTGGACTCCCCTTTGCTGCCATAACACAGAATCATCTAGAATATCATTGTATGCTGTAGCGTTAAGATTTCCCTTCACTGGAACTAAGGGGCCTGGACCGAACCTTGAAAAACAGGGCCAATCCATTATTCCTCCTCCACCAAACTTTACAGTTGGCATTATACATTGGGGCAGAGTGCTCCAGAGTCCAATGACACCGAGCTTTACGCCACTCCAGCTGATGCTAGGCATTGAGCATAGTAATCTTAGGCTTGTGTGCGGCTGCTCGGCCATGGAAACCCATTTCATGAAGCTCCCGACGAACAGTTATTGTGCTGACGTTGCTCCCAGAGGCAGTTTGGAACTCTGTAGTGAGTGTTGCAACCGAGGACAGATTATTTTTACCCGCTACGCGCTTCAGCACTCGCGATCCCGTTCTATGAGCTTGTGTTGCCTATCACTTCACAGCTGAGCTGTTGTTGCTTATAGATATTTGCACTTCACAACAACATAACTTACAGTTGACCGGGGAAGCTCTAGCAGGGCATAAATTTGATGAACTGATTTGTTGGAAAGGTGGCATCCTATGACGGTGCCATGTTGAAAGTCACTGAGCTCTTCAGTAAGTGTCAAGGCAGTCATTGTTGTTCTCCCCCTTAGACGAGGAGGAGCATGGATAGGACCAAGATGCGGATTGAGGGAAATAAGCCATCTTTTAATGACAACAGCAAAACAAGACACTACAAAACTACAAAACAACAAATGTGACTAACCTTAAACCGTCCTGTGAGGACACAGGAACAAACACCCACAAAACACCAGTGAAACCCTGGCTGCCTTTGTATGACTCTCAATTAGAGACAAACAATACACACCTGTCTCTAATTGAGAATCATACCAGGCCGAACACAAAACCCCACATAGAAATACAAACATAGACAAACCCACCCAACTCACGCCCTGACCAACTAAAATGAATACAAAACAAAGGAAAACAGGTCAGGAACGTGACAGTGAGGCCATTCTAGTGCCAATGTTTGTCTATGGAGATTGCATGGCTGTGTGCTTGGTTTTATACACCTGTCAGCAACGGGTGTGGCTGAAATAGCCGAATCCACTCATTTGAAGGGGTGTCCACATACTTTTGTATATATTGTGTATTTCATATCACTAACGCATCAGTAACATACAGGACGAGACTATCAATAACGTACAGCACGAGACTATCAGTAACATACAGGAAGAGACTATCAGTAACATAGATGAAGTATCAGTAACATACAGGAAGAGACTATCAGTAACATAGAGGAAGTATCAGTAACATACAGGAAGAGACTATCAGTAACATAGAGGAAGTATCAGTAACATACAGGAAGAGACTATCAGTAACATAGAGGAAGTATCAGTAACATACAGGAAGAGACTATCAGTAACATAGAGGAAGTATCAGTAACATACAGTACGAGACTATCAGTAACATACAGGAAGAGACTATCAGTAACATAGAGGAAGTATCAGTAGCGTACAGGAAGAGACTATCAGTAACATAGAGGAAGTATTAGTAACGTACAGGAAGAGACTATCAGTAACATACAGGAAGAGACTATCAGTAACATACAGGAAGAGACTATCAGTAACATACAGGAAGAGACTATCAGTAACATAGAGGAAGTATTAGTAACGTACAGGAAGAGACTATCAGTAACATACAGGAAGAGACTATCAGTAACATACAGGAAGAGACTATCAGTAACATAGAGGAAGTATTAGTAACGTACAGGAAGAGACTATCAGTAACATACAGGAAGAGACTATCAGTAACATACACAGGTACAGTAGTCGGCATCATCATAACATTTCCAACCTACTCCTCCTCCAGGTCCCTCCTTTAAATCCAGCACTCTGAAAGCAGAGAAGAAGCTGGAGTTCATCCCCACTAACCTGCACGTACAGAGGATGAGAGTACAAGGAGAGTCTGGCTATGGTAGGGGACGTGTTATATCTATCAGTCTCTATGGTAGGGGACCTGCTATATCTATCAGTCTCTATGGTAGGGGACCTGTTATATCTATCAGTCTCTATGGTAGGGGACCTGCTATATCTATCAGTCTCTATGGGGGAGGACCTGTTATATCTATCAGTCTCTATGGTAGGGGACCTGTTATATCTATCAGTCTCTATGGTAGGGGACCTATTATATCTATCAGTCTCTATGGTAGGGGACCTGTTATATCTATCAGTCTCTATGGTAGGGGACCTGTTATATCTATCAGTCTCTATGTTAGGGGACCTGTTTTATCTATCAGTCTCTATGGTAGGGGACCTGTTATATCTATCAGTCTCTATGGTAGGGGACCTGTTATATCTTTCAGTCTCTATGGAGGAGGACCTGTTATATCTATCAGTCTCTATGGTAGGGGACCTGTTATATCTATCAGTCTCTTTGTTAGGGGACCTGTTATATCTATCAGTCTCTATGGTAGGGGACCTGTTATATCTATCAGTCTCTATGGTAGGGGACCTGTTATATCTATCAGTCTCTATGGTAGCGGACCTGTTATATAACATTTTGAACATCTTGGCATAGTTCTGTTATAATCTCCACCCGGCACAGCCAGAAGAGGACTGGCCACCCCTCATAGCCTGGTTCATCTCTAGGTTTCTTCCTAGGTTTTGGCCTTTCTAGGGAGTTTTTCCTAGCCACCGTGCTTCTACACCTGCATTGCTTGCTGTTTGGGGTTTTAGGCTGGGTTTCTGTACAGTACTTCGAGATATTAGCTGATGTACGAAGGGCTGTATAAAATAAACTTGATTGGTTGATTGATATCTATCAGTCTCTATGGTAGGGGACCTGTTATATCTATCAGTCTTCATGTCCTTTATATCCATAATTATATCCATCTGGTTCAATGTAATTCTCTGTTTATATCTGTGTAAAAGTACTCTCTTCCCCTCCACCTCCCTTTCTCCCCTCTCTCCTCCTCCCTCCCTCCCCTCTCCCTCCACTTCCCTCCGTCTCCTTTCCTAGACAGGACATATGACGTAGTAACTATAGGGGCCCCAGCAGCCCACTACCAAGGCTTTAAGCACTGTGGTCTCCGGAAACTCATCCACAAGTTTGAGGAGGCTAGGAAACAGTGAGTACAGATAATAGACCAGCGGATTACTGATCAGCTGATTACTGATCCCTAATTACTTTCAGTCGCAGACTGTATTTTTCCTTGAGCTTATGGTCGGGGGTCGGAACATAGTTCTAAATAATTTGTACACAAAGCCCAAACAGATATTCTATTTGACAAAGAAAGAATAACTTCACATCTTGATCATATTGGGATATGATCACATATCAAAAAACATATCTATTCATGGATGGGAATACTTGAGAATAGATTTTGTCAATTAAAATAATTTTGAGATGATTCCCTGGTGATTGTACAGGTGTTTATGTCCAACTAAAATTATAAATATATTTATTTATTTTTTGCTGAGAAATTTGGGGGTCCGAATAATATCAATTGGGGCTGCCAATCGAGAAATCCTGCTATAGGCACATCAGTTCCAGATTTCATTGTTATCATTGATTTAGATGTAGAACCTTTGACTGAATTGTGCCCCTTTTTTCTTGCTTTCTGATCAGCGCATATGAGGAGGAATGGTGAGCTCTGTCACCTGGTCTGTTTATGCATGCATTGTGGGTAGATGTGTTCACTCCTGATCTCTCTCTCTCTCTCTCTCTCTCTCTCTCTCTCTCTCTCTTTAACTCTATCTCCATCTCTCTCTCTCACTCACATATTCACACACGCACACCTTGCAGCAGTGCTGGGTCTAGCTCTAAGCCGGTGGCCTACCTGCCTCGGGACGTGTTGAGAGCGAAGGAGCTGATTGGTCAGGTCAACACCTTGAAGACTCAGGTTTGCTACTACACCGAACGTTTGTCCCGCGCTGCCAAGGAACGCTCAGCCAACGCTCTGGAGAGAACCCTCGCCATCCTCTCTGAGAAGGTAGGAGAGGAGGAGAGAGGGAGGGAGGAGGGGAGGGAGAAGGAGGGAGAGAGAAGAGAAGGGAGAGAAGCATTGAGAAATGCCCTCATGTATCTATGCAATGAATGTATTTCACTGTATTAATACACACTATTATACTGTATATCTCCCTGTCTCCTCCACTCCCTGTCTCCTCTCCATGTCTCTCCTCCATCTCTCTCCTCTTCTCCCTCTCTCCTCCATGTCTCTTCTTCTCTCCTTGTCTGTCCTCCATCTCTCTTCCCTTCTCCAGACTCGTCAGTTGGTGACAGTCTGTGACTCTAAGCTGCTGTCCTCAGCCATCCTAGCCCTTACTGCCGCCCGACCGGAATGCATTGCCCAGAAGGGCACTCCCTCCCCATCGTCCCTCACCCCCTCTCCGTCCCGCTCCCCCTGTCGCTCCTCTACCTCACCCTGTCGCTCCTCTACCTCCCCCTCACGTCAATCCACCTCCCCCTCGGGTCACTCCATCTCCCCTCGCCACTCAGTATACGTGGAGGGAGAGAGGGGGAGAGGCAAGCGCTCCTCCCTCCAGGCTGACTGGCATGAGGAGGACTGGGTAAGGAGACCTTGATCATTTTCTGTTCAACAATTGAGAATAACAACAATATTGTATAGAATGTACAGTCGTGGCCAAAATTTTTGTGACACAAATATAAATGTTCACAAAGTTTGATGCTTCAGTGTCTTTAGATATTTTTGTCAGATGTTACTATGGCATACTGAAGTATAATTACAAGCATTTCATACGTGTCAAAGGCTTTTATTGACAATTACATGAAGTTGATGCAAAGAGTCAATATTTGCAGTGTTGGCCCTTCTTTTTCAAGACCTCTGCAATCCACCCTGGCATGCTGTCAATTAACATCTGGGTCACATCCTGACTGATGGCAGTCCATTCTTGCATAATCAATGCTTGGAGTTTGTCAGAATTTGTGGGTTTTTGTTTGTCCACCCACCTCTTGAGGATTGACCACAAATTCTCAACAGGATTAAGGTCTGGGGAGTTTCCTGTCCATGGACCCAAAATATCGATGTTTTGTTCCCCGAGCCACTTAGTTATCACTTTTGCCTTATGGCAAGGTGCTCCATCATGCTGGAAAATATATTGTTCGTCACCAAACTGTTCCTGGATGGTTGGGAGAAGTTGTTCTCGGAAGATGTGTTGGTACCATTCTTTATTCATGGCTGTGTTCTTAGACAAAATTGTGTGAGCCCACTCACTTGGCCGAGAAGCAACCCCACACATGAATGTTCTCAGGATGCTTTATTGTTGGCATGACACAGGACTGATGGTAGCGCTCACCTTGTCTTCTCCGGACAAGCTTTTTTCCGGATGCCCCAAACAATCGGAAAGGGGATTCATCAGAGAAAATGACTTTACCCCAGTCCTCAGCAGTCCAATCCCTGTACCTTTTGCAGAATATCAGTCTGTCCCTGATGTTTTTCCAGGAGAGAAGTGGCTTCTTTGCTGCCCTTCTTGACACCAGGCCATCCTCCAAAAGTATTTGCCTCACTGTGCATGCAGATGCACTCACACCTGCCTGCTGCCATTCCTGAGCAAGCTCTGTACTGGTGGTGCCCCGATCCCGCAGCTGAATCAACTTTAGGAGACGGTCCTGGCGCTTGCTGGACATTCTTGGGCACCCTGAAGCCTTCTTCACAACAATTGAACTGCTCTCCTTGAAGTTCTTGATGATCCGATAAATGGTTGATTTAGGTGCAATCTTACTGGCAGCAATATCCTTGCCTGTGAAGCCCTTTTTGTGCAAAGCTATGGTGACGGCACGTGTTTCCTTGCAGGTAACTATGTTTGACAGAGGAAGAACAATGATTCCAAGCACCACCCTCCTTTTGAAGCTTCCAGTCTGGTATTCGAATTCAACCAGCATGACAGAGTGATCTCCAGCCCTGTCCTCGTCAACACTCACATCTGTGTTAACGAGAGAATCACTGACATGATGTCAGCTGGTCCTTTTGTGGCAGGGCTGAAATGCAGTGGAAATGTTTTTGGGGATTCAGTTTATTTCCATGGCAAAGAGGAACTTTGCAATTAATTGCAATTCATCGATCACTCTTCATAACATTCTGGAGTATATGCAAATTGCCATCATACAAACTGAGGCAGCAGACTTTGTGAAAATTAATATTTGTGTCATTCTCAAAGCTGCTGGCCACGACTGTATATACACTGCTCAAAAAAATAAAGGGAACACTTAAACAACACAATGTAACTCCAAGTCAATCACACTTCTGTGAAATCAAACTGTCCACTTAGGAAGCAACACTGGTTGACAATAAATTTCACATGCTGTTGTGCAAATGGAATAGACAAAAGGTGGAAATTATAGGCAATTAGCAAGACACCCCCCAAAACAGGAGTGATTCTGCAGGTGGTGACCACAGACCACTTCTCAGTTCCTATGCTTCCTGGCTGATGTTTTGGTCACTTTTGAATGCTGGCGGTGCTCTCACTCTAGTGGTAGCATGAGACGGAGTCTACAACCCACACAAGTGGCTCAGGTAGTGCAGCTCATCCAGGATGGCACATCAATGCGAGCTGTGGCAAGAAGGTTTGCTGTGTCTGTCAGCGTAGTGTCCAGAGCATGGAGGCGCTACCAGGAGACAGGCCAGTACATCAGGAGACGTGGAGGAGGCCGTAGGAGGGCAACAACCCAGCAGCAGGACCGCTACCTCCGCCTTTGTGCAAGGAGGAGCACTGCCAGAGCCCTGAAAAATGACCTCCAGCAGGCCACAAATATGCATGTGTCTGCTCAAACGGTCAGAAACAGACTCCATGAGGGTGGTATGTGGGCCCGACGTCCACAGGTGGGGGTTGTGCTTACAGCCCAACACCGTGCAGGACGTTTGGCATTTGCCAGAGAACACCAAGATTGGCAAATTCGCCACTGGCGCCCTGTGCTCTTCACAGATGAAAGCAGGTTCACACTGAGCACATCAGCACATGTGACAGACGTGACAGAGTCTGGAGACGCCGTGGAGAACGTTCTGCTGCCTGCAACATCCTCCAGCATGACCGGTTTGGCGGTGGGTCAGTCATGGTGTGGGGTGGCATTTCTTTGTGGGGCCGCACAGCCCTCCATGTGCTCGCCAGAGGTAGCCTGACTGCCAATAGGTACCGAGATGAGATCCTCAGACCCCTTGTGAGACCATATGCTGTCATTTGTGGCCTGCTGGAGGTCATTTTGCAGGGCGCTGGCAGTGCTTCCTAAGTGGACAGTTTGATTTCACAGAAGTGTGATTGACTTGGAGTTACATTGTGTTGTTTAAGTGTTCCCTTTATTTTTTGAGCAGTGTACAAAGTTTATTTCATATTTCATCCCTCTATCTTTCTGTCGCGCTCTCCCTCCACCTGCCCCTCTGACCCACCCTCTCTACCCTCCAGGAGAAGGTGTGGTTAAATGTAGATAAGAGTCTGGACTGTGTGATCCAGAGGGTGGAAAGACTACTGGCCAAAGACAGGATGCAGAGTGACAGCAGCAGTGAGGATGTGTTCCTGGATGCTCAGCAGCTGACCAACGCCACTACTAAGAGAAGTAAACATACACATACGTTCACATACTAGTCAAATGGATCAATTGAAGTGAAATAGGCTATTTAACTAGACATTCTTGCATCTCCTGATTTTCAATCTAACTGATTGAGGGAAGGTATTTCAGTTTTTTATTTGTAATGCATTTGCAAAAACTTCCAAAAACCTGTGTTTGGGAATGATTGATGGATGGATGGGTGGATGAAAAGGTGGGTGGGTGGGTTGGCGGGTTGGCGGGTGGGTGGGTGTATTGGTTGAGAAGTTGAGGTTAGGGGATAAAAGTGAATGTGTGTGTATCCCATGAGGTATCCATGGAAACAGGGAAGCCTTCTGGATACACCCTGGATCGAAATCTTCATCATCCCTTCTTCCTCCATCATCATCATTGTCATCATTCCCTCATCTGAGCACCACATGTCAATCAAACCATGAAAGACAAAAGCACTGTAGGTTCACGGCCACTTTGACTGTTCTATATTGTAACATCACGCTTTAACTAGCAGACATAAACACTGATGTTATTACACTGATGTTATAACACTGATGTTACTACACTGATGTTACTACACTGATGTTATTACACTGATGTTACTACACTGATGTTATTACACTGATGTTACTACACTGATGTTATTACACTGATGTTATTACACTGATGTTACTACACTGATGTTACTACACTGATGTTACTACACTGATGTTACTACACTGATGTTACTACACTGATGTTATTACACTGATGTTACTACACTGATGTTATTACACTGATGTTATTACACTGATGTTATAACACTGATGTTACTACACTGATGTTATAACACTGATGTTATTACACTGATGTTACTACACTGATGTTACTACACTGATGTTATTACACTGATGTTACTACACTGATGTTACTACACTGATGTTATTACACTGATGTTACTACACTGATGTTATTACACTGATGTTACTACACTGATGTTATTACACTGATGTTACTACACTGATGTTATAACACTGATGTTATTACACTGATGTTATTACACTGATGTTATTACACTGATGTTATTACACTGATGTTACTACACTGATGTTACTACACTGATGTTACTACACTGATGTTACTACACTGATGTTATTACACTGATGTTATTACACTGATGTTATTACACTGATGTTACTACACTGATGTTATTACACTGATGTTACTACACTGATGTTATTACACTGATGTTACTACACTGATGTTATAACACTGATGTTATTACACTGATGTTATTACACTGATGTTACTACACTGATGTTACTACACTGATGTTATTACACTGATGTTACTACACTGATGTTACTACACTGATGTTATTACACTGATGTTACTACACTGATGTTATTACACTGATGTTATTACACTGATGTTACTACACTGATGTTACTACACTGATGTTACTACACTGATGTTATTACACTGATGTTACTACACTGATGTTATTACACTGATGTTATTACACTGATGTTATTACACTGATGTTATTACACTGATGTTACTACACTGATGTTACTACACTGATGTTATAACACTGATGTTACTACACTGATGTTATTACACTGATGTTATTACACTGATGTTATTACACTGATGTTATTACACTGATGTTACTACACTGATGTTACTACACTGATGTTACTACACTGATGTTACTACACTGATGTTACTACACTGATGTTACTACACTGATGTTACTACACTGATGTTACTACACTGATGTTATTACACTGATGTTATTACACTGATGTTACTACACTGATGTTATTACACTGATGTTACTACACTGATGTTATTACACTGATGTTACTACACTGATGTTATTACACTGATGTTACTACACTGATGTTATTACACTGATGTTACTACACTGATGTTATAACACTGATGTTATTACACTGATGTTATTACACTGATGTTATTACACTGATGTTATTACACTGATGTTACTACACTGATGTTACTACACTGATGTTACTACACTGATGTTACTACACTGATGTTATTACACTGATGTTATTACACTGATGTTATTACACTGATGTTACTACACTGATGTTATTACACTGATGTTACTACACTGATGTTATTACACTGATGTTACTACACTGATGTTATTACACTGATGTTACTACACTGATGTTATAACACTGATGTTATTACACTGATGTTATTACACTGATGTTACTACACTGATGTTACTACACTGATGTTATTACACTGATGTTACTACACTGATGTTATTACACTGATGTTATTACACTGATGTTATTACACTGATGTTACTACACTGATGTTACTACACTGATGTTATTACACTGATGTTACTACACTGATGTTATTACACTGATGTTACTACACTGATGTTATAACACTGATGTTATTACACTGATGTTATTACACTGATGTTACTACACTGATGTTATTACACTGATGTTACTACACTGATGTTATTACACTGATGTTATTACACTGATGTTACTACACTGATGTTACTACACTGATGTTACTACACTGATGTTATTACACTGATGTTACTACACTGATGTTATTACACTGATGTTATTACACTGATGTTATTACACTGATGTTATTACACTGATGTTACTACACTGATGTTACTACACTGATGTTATAACACTGATGTTACTACACTGATGTTATTACACTGATGTTATTACACTGATGTTATTACACTGATGTTATTACACTGATGTTACTACACTGATGTTACTACACTGATGTTACTACACTGATGTTACTACACTGATGTTACTACACTGATGTTACTACACTGATGTTATTACACTGATGTTATTACACTGATGTTATTACACTGATGTTATTACACTGATGTTACTACACTGATGTTATTACACTGATGTTACTACACTGATGTTACTACACTGATGTTACTACACTGATGTTACTACACTGATGTTATTACACTGATGTTATTACACTGATGTTATTACACTGATGTTATTACACTGATGTTATTACACTGATGTTACTACACTGATGTTATTACACTGATGTTATTACACTGATGTTACTACACTGATGTTATTACACTGATGTTATTACACTGATGTTACTACACTGATGTTACTACACTGATGTTACTACACTGATGTTATTACACTGATGTTACTACACTGATGTTACTACACTGATGTTATTACACTGATGTTATTACACTGATGTTATTACACTGATGTTACTACACTGATGTTACTACACTGATGTTATTACACTGATGTTACTACACTGATGTTACTACACTGATGTTACTACACTGATGTTACTACACTGATGTTATTACACTGATGTTATTCTCTTCTCTCCCCTCTAGACAGCAGCCCAGACATAGAAAAAGAAAAGCCCTCCCCAGGTAAGAGCAAGATTGTGTGTGTGTGTGTGTGTGTGCGTGCGTGTGCGCGTGTGCGTGTGTGTGTGTGTATAGATATACTGTATAACCTCTCTCCTGTCTGTACCAGGTGAATGGAGTGAGGCGTTGTACCCTCTCCTGACTACCCTGTCAGAGTGTGTGTCTCTGATGAGTGACAAGGCTAAGAAGTCCATGGTGTTCCTCCTAATGCAGGACAGTGCTCCCACCATCGCCATGAACCTCACGCTACAGTACCGAAGAGATGTGGTCTTCTGTCAGACGGTGGGTTTACACACACACGCGCGCAGGTACACACACATGCATGTGTACACACTCACACAACACCACTCTTGCACTGCAGCATAACTAGATGGATTTAATTGCTGTTCTATAATATACGTTGTTATTGTATTGATCAATAACATTGTTATTATAGATGTTTGACAGATGATTATATAGATGATTATAGTTGTATAGGTTATTGACAGTTGTATTGGTGTTTTCCACTATGTAGCTGTCAGCTCTGATCTGTGGCTTCGTCATCAAGCTGAGGAACTGTCTCTGTGACGACGGCTTCCTCAGGCAGCTCCACACCATCGGCCTGCTGGTCCAGCATGAGGGCCTGCTTAGCACCTATGGTAACCTCCTGCCTGCCTGTGTGTGCCTGTGTGTGTGTGTGTGTGTGTGTGCGTGTGTGCGTGCGTTCTTGTGTTTTCTTTAATGAAAATACACACACACACACAGGCACACATGATTATGTTGATTTGAAACCCTTTTAAAAAAAAAATCTAACCCCTTTCTCTTAAATTATGACCACTGAAACCTACTCTGACCCCTTTCTCTTAAATTATGACCACTGAAACCTACTCTGACCCCTTTCTCTTAAATTATGACCACTGAAACCTACTCTGACCCCTTTCTCTTAAATTATGACCACTGAAACCTACTCTAACCCCTTTCTCTTAAATTATGACCACTGAAACCTACTCTGACCCCTTTCTCTTAAATTATGACCACTGAAACCTACTCTGACCCCCTTCTCTTAAATTATGACCACTGAAACCTACTCTGACCTTCTCTCTTCAATCTTAAAGGGGAGGAACTGAAACCTACTCTGACCTTCTCTCTTCAATCTTAAAGGGGAGGAACTGAAACCTACTCTGACCTTCTCTCTTCAATCTTAAAGGGGAGGAACTGAAACCTACTCTGACCCCTTTCTCTCTTCAATCTTAAAGGGGAGGAACTGAAACCTACTCTGACCTTCTCTCTTCAATCTTAAAGGGGAGGAACTGAAACCTACTCTGACCTTCTCTCTTCAATCTTAAAGGGGAGGAACTGAAACCTACTCTGACCTTCTCTCTTCAATCTTAAAGGGGAGGAACTGAAACCTACTCTGACCCCTTTCTCTCTTCAATCTTAAAGGGGAGGAACTGAAACCTACTCTGACCACTTGTTCTCTTCAATCTTAAAGGGGAGGAACTGAAACCTACTCTGACCTTCTCTCTTCAATCTTAAAGGGGAGGAACTGAAACCTACTCTGACCACTTGTTCTCTTCAATCTTAAAGGGGAGGAACTGAAACCTACTCTGACCTTCTCTCTTCAATCTTAAATGGGAGGAACTGAAACCTACTCTGACCTTCTCTCTTCAATCTTAAAGGGGAGGAACTGAAACCTACTCTGACCTTCTCTTTTCAATCTTAAAGGGGAGGAACTGAAACCTACTTTGACCCCTTTCTCTCTTCAATCTTAAAGGGGAGGAACTGAAACCTCTGACCCCTTTCTCTCTTCAATCTTAAAGGGGAGGAACTGAAACCTACTCTGACCACTTGTTCTCTTCAATCTTAAAGGGGAGGAACTGAAACCTACTCTGACCACTTGTTCTCTTCAATCTTAAAGGGGAGGAACTGAAACCTACTCTGACCACTTGTTCTCTTCAATCTTAAAGGGGAGGAACTGAAACCTACTCTGACCACTTGTTCTCTTCAATCTTAAAGGGGAGGAACTGAAACCTACTCTGACCACTTGTTCTCTTCAATCTTAAAGGGGAGGAACTGAAACCTACTCTGACCACTTGTTCTCTTCAATCTTAAAGGGGAGGAACTGAAACCTACTCTGACCACTTGTTCTCTTCAATCTTAAAGGGGAGGAACTGAAACCTACTCTGACCACTTGTTCTCTTCAATCTTAAAGGGGAGGAACTGAAACCTACTATGACCCCTTTCTCTCTTCAATCTTAAAGGGGATGAGCTGGCCATGTTGGAGGACATGAGTGTTGGCGTGATGGATCTGCGGAACGTCACCTTTAAAGTCACCCAGGCAACCTCAGTCTTCGGCCCAGACATGCTGCCTGTCATCACCGGGAACCGGGACGGCTTCAACGTCAGGGTTCCGTTACCAGCTGCGATGTTTGATGCGTTGCCGCGGGAGATCCAGAACGGCATGCTGCTGCGGGTGCAGCCTGTTCTCTTCAATGTGGGAATCAATGAACAGCAGACACTGGCAGAGAAGTGAGTGAACGAGAGGAGAGGGGAGGAAAGATGAGGAGAGGTGATGGAGGGAGGGAGGGAGGGAGGAGAGGTGATGGAGGGGGGATGGAGGGTGGAGGGAGTGGTGGTAGAGGGAGGAGAGGTGATGGAAGGGTGGTGGTGGGAGGAGAGGTGATGGAGGGAGGGAGGGAGGGAGGAGAGGTGAGGGAGGGAGGGAGGGAGGGAAGGAAGGAAGGAGGGAGGGGAGGTGATGGATGGATGGATGGAGGGAGGAGAGGTGATGGATGGAGGGAGGGATGAGAGTTGATGGAGGGAGGAGAGGTGATGGAGGGAGGGAGGAGAGGTGATGGAGGGAGGGAAGGAGGGGAGGTGATGGATGGATAGAGGGAGGAGAGGTGAGGGAGAGAGGGAGGGAGGGAGGGAGAGAGGGAGGGAGGGAGGGTGAGGGAGGGAGGGAGGGAGGGAAGGAAGGAAGGAAGGAAGGAGGGAGGAGAGGTGATGGAGGGGTGGTGGTGGGAGGAGAGGTGATGGAGGGAGGGAGGGAGGGAGGGGGAGGGGAGGTGATGGATGGATGGATGGAGGTAGGAGAGGTGATGGATGGAGGGAGGGATGAGACTTGATGGAGAGAGGGAGGAGAGGTGATGGAGGGAAGGAGGAGAGGTGATGGAGGGAGGGAGGGAGGAGAGGTGAGGGAGGGAGGGAAGGAAGGAGGGAGGGGAGGTAATGGATGGATGGAGGGAGGAGAGGTGATGGATGGATGGATGGATGGATGGAGGGAGGGATGAGAGTTGATGGAGGGAGGGAGGAGAGGTGATGGAGGGAGGACCAGCAGCACAATGTAAGAGAGGGGTAGTCAAAAGGTGTGTTACCATGGCAACGGCAGCCAGCTAATATTTGTGGTAATACCATTTGATTGATGAAGGTTACCTCCAATAATCACGAGGTGCACGAGGTGCTTGTTAAGAAATGCTGATGTGTTGTAGCTTTGCTTAATGAGCAATACCGTGTCTCTGTCTGTCTGTCTGTCTGTCTGTCTGTCTGTCTGTCTGTCTGTCTGTCTGTCGATCTGTGTATGTATAGGTTTGGAGACACGTCTCTCCAAGAGGTGATTAACATGGAGAATATGGCTCGTCTCAGCTCCTACTACGACCAGTACAAAGAGGTCCTGCCTGAGGACTGTGAGTCATACACAACCTCATCTTAACCTCAACCCCTAATTAAGTGGTCAACAACCGGGTTCCTAAAATGTACGTCAGTGCAATAATCCTCTCTTCTCTCTCCTCTTCAGGCCTCCCCCGTACCCGTAGTCAGACCAGCCTGCCTGAGCTGCTGAAGCTGCTCGGTCAGAACATCAGTGCCAGGAAGAGCAAGAACGTAGAGATCCTGTGGCAGGCAGCGGAGGTAGAGACATTGTCCCTTTTTCTCTCTCTCTCTTCACAAGATCCTATTTTCTAGCACTCTGAATGAGCTGAAGTCTTTGCCTGACTCTTTACTCTCACCCGTTCTCCTCTGCCCCCCCCCTTCTTTCTCTCTCTCTCCCTGTCTCTCGCTTTCTCCCTTCCCAGGTGTGTCGGCGTCTGAACGGCGTGCGTTTCACCAGCTGTAAGAGTGCTAAGGATCGTACAGCCATGTCTCTAACCCTGGAGCAGTGTCTGATACTCCAGCAGGAGCACGCCATGGCCCCACAGGTCTTCTTCCAGGCCCTCGACTGCATGCGCAGGTGAGCCAGCCACACAACTACCTGAACAAAAAGAGACAAGACATTGTAATGTCTACTATGTAGAATTAGAATAAAATAAAGAATTCTGTCCATGTTTATAATAACTTTATGTAATATAACTCCATCTCCATCTTATCTTTTAAACCCTCCCCCTATCCTTCTCTCTCTCCTGGCCTCTTCCCTCCCCTCCCACTCTCCTTCTCTCTCCTCTCCTCCCCCTCTCATTCTCTCTACCCTCCTCTCCTTCTCTCTCCTCTCCTTTTCTCTCCTCTCCCTCTCTCCTTCTCTCCTCTCCGCTCCCCTCGCCCTATTCTTCCCTCTCCTCCCCCCTCTTCTTCCCTCCTCCCTCCTCTTTCCTCTCCTCTCCTCCTTCCGACAGTGAGGGCTGCAGACGAGAGAACACCATGAAGAATGTAGGATGTCGTAAATACGCCTTCAACTCCCTTCAGCTGAAGGCCTTTCCCAAACAGTACCGCCCCCCTGAGGGCACCTATGGGAAAGTAGATACCTGATTGGACAGCTGCCCATCTCTCGAAGTAGCCAATAGAAGGGGACAGAGACTAGACAATGTCAACGTCAACAACAACATAAAAGCAAAATAACTTAATGAAAGCAACCGATCGCTTTATATAGTGCTGACTCACTGTTGATGTTATCTGTGGTAGATTGATAGCACTTCCCTCTCCTTTGCGATTAGAATCTCTGCGTTATGGAATGAGAACCACTACACGCACACAACAACAACAACTTAAAAACAGCTTTTCAAATTCATTGTCACAGATTGTATTGATGTAAAACCCCTTTAATTCTAGAGCTGCAGTTGTTTTAGTTGTATTTAGAGCTCTTATTATGTGGCCTGGGTTCTTACCACTGTCTCTCATGGAACTTTAAAGTGAAAATTAAACTTAGGTCAATTTAAAGAGAACAAAACCTTTGTGTACAGAGCATCAATGTGTCATTTGCTCATGATTATACGCAAGTATTAGATGTAGACACTTGTATCTGTGATGTATGAAGACCTATCCCAAACGTATTTGATAATGCAGCTACTGGACAGAGGGTTAGTGCAAAATGGAGCACTACTATGCTGTGTATTAGTTTTTCTACTGAGAGTCATACAGTTACAGTGGTCAAGGTTCATCTTTCCCTTGCCACTGCATGTTTATTTTATGTTTTATATCTTGTCTTTGAGTGCATGGTACAATGCTCCACTATATTAGATGCAAGCATGGTTGGGGTTCACACACAACAAAATTAATCTAAAAACAACTCAATTAAATTATATGCCCACAAGCTTGTAGATTGTATTCAACTGAAAAATAACATAGTATCCAAATCTTGCACTCCCCCCAACCCCTGTCTGTTCATAAAGTAATGTTTAGATACATGACCTAGATGGTAGGCATATTAACTTTAAATCAAACTATACACTCAGCCAAACTATAACATATTAGCTTAGAGTAAGGAACAGTGTTATAAGAAATATTATGTCGGCAGCTTTTCTCTGCGAGTTTCATCTCTTTTAAGAAGCCCAGAGGAATAGTACAACACTGATAGAAGCTAACTCACTCTGACGCTGCAGAGGGCGCCTGGCTGACTGGAACGCCACAGGAGCAATAAAACACTGCTTTTTATTTGTACAACCGATGGAGAGACACTGAAGTGTGTTACTGTTGAATGCATTAGATAGAAAAGCCTTACATTATTATTGTACTTTTGGATATAATGGACTGGTACACTGCATAGAAAGAAGAACTGTTTCAAATTGACAGTGTTGTGCGTTAAATTGTACTGTGAACCCCTCACTAGCTTCTGTTTCCATGTTTGTCTATAGCTTTTTTTGCACATTACAGAGGCAGTTTATTTTTATTTATGAAAACATTTTTTAACTTTATTTTGCTGAATATTCTTGATGCTGATGCACTGGAAAAAGTTGCCAAAATGCTGCGAGTTTTATCCATTTAATTTGACGTCATGTATTTTTCTTTGTATGTATTGAGCCACACACTTTCAGGTGAAAACATCTGTATCTGTACAGGTACAGGCTTTGCTGTAAAATGTGCTTTCCCCATAAACTCTGTAACTTGAGCTATTAAAATATGAGCAGTAAACTGTTTCACCATATTCTGTGATATGTAAAGTATACCTCTGGTCTTTATATTCTGTCTGTCTGCCTGCATGTATGCAGGGACGTGCACACACACAGACCATTCTAAATGATCTTGATAAGGCCTCTTTAAGACCTTGAACTGTCTTTCTTTCCCTTTTTAACCTGGCAGTCTCTTAGTAGGCTTAACTGCTTTAATTCAGCTGTTGCATAGCAAACAACGTTTTAAACAAACAATGTTCTCTGATTTACTCCTGTAAAATAAGGAGCTCGTGCATTGTAATATAATGATGCATTAGCCTATGTGTTTTATCCACTGGAGAGAGATAGATACATACAGTCTACTACTCAATGTGGAGGGCATGAGCGGCAACACCGAACACTGCCTTTAGCTCAAGCTTGACAAGCTCCACCATCGGCAAGGGCTTGGGAAGTAGCTACATTGTGGCCAATGGCAGGGTGACAGTCACCGTAAGCACACGCATACAACGCATGAAGCGACAGCACACCCGTCAAGATTTTTTTTATTATTTTTTATTATTTTTTTCTCCGTTTTATAATTGTACATTTCAAATGATTTGTGTACAACTAACAGTGAAATAGGACTCACTCATCTGTCTCAACAGCATAAGTCAAAACTCCAAACAGTATGGTAGCTCAATGTAGACCTACGGTAGGTAGTTGAGTGGTAAGAAACGGAAGAGAACACCACTCAATCAAAAATGACTCTATAGTAGAGCGCTTTCGACACAGCCACTCTTTTCCTTTCGACACACGCACTCCCCCATACTCTGTTCGACATTTTGGGTTGCAGCCACCACCTTCTCCAAACTACTCAGCGGACTGCAGCGCCACTGTTGCTGCAATTTGAGGACAGCACGTGCAATAGCGAATCTGCCCGCCGAAATATTCGCTGCCTCACTGGCGACAGTGGCGAGACAGCCCGGTAGTCGGCAATACGATTTGCATGTTGGAGGAGCATTGGAGTGTGGTGCATATATACGCTTTAAATTAATAACATCAATTTAAAGCGTAGGCTTGTGGATAGTCGACTATATTGGGGTAGTAGGCCTATGCCACAAATTCAAAGGCTATATACAGTCGTGGCCAAAAGTTTTGAGAATGACACAAATATACATTTTCACAAAGTTTGCTGCTTTAGTGTCTTTAGATATTTTTGTCAGATGTTACTATGGCATACTGAAGTATAATTACAAGCATTTCATAAGTGTCAAAGGCTTTTATTGACAATTACATGAAGTTGATGCAAAGAGTCAATATTTGCAGTGTTGACCCTTCTTTTTCAAGACCTCTGCAATCTGCACTGGCATGCTGTCAATTAACTTCTGGGCCACATCCTGACTGATGGCAGCCCATCCTTGCATAATCAATGCTTGGAGTTTGTCAGAATTTGTGTTTTTGTTTTTCCACCCACCTCTTGAGGATTGACCCCAAGTTCTCAATGGGATTAAGGTCTGGGGAGTTTCCTGGCCATGGACCCAAAATATTGATGTATTCATCCCCGAGCCACTTAGTTATCACTTTTGCCTTATGGCAAGGTGCTCCATCATGCTGGAAAAGGCATTGTTCGTCACCAAACTGTTCCTGGATGGTTGGGAGAAGTTGCTCTTGGAGGATGTGTTGGTACCATTCTTTATTCATGGCTGTGCTCTTAGGCAAAATTGTGAGTGAGGCCACTCCCTTGGCTGAGAAGCAACCCCACACATGAATGGTCTCAGGATGCTTTACTGTTGGCATGACACAGGACTAATGGTAGCGCTCACCATGTCTTCTCCGGACAAGCTTTTTTCCGGATGCCCCAAACAATCGGAAAGGGGATTCATCAGAGAAAATGACTTTACCCCAGTCCTCAGCAGTCCAATCCCTGTACCTTTTGCAGAATATCACTCTGTCCCTGATGTTTTTCCAGGAGAGAAGTTGCTTCTTTGCTGCCCTTCTTGACACCAGGCCATCCTCCAAAAGTCTTTGCCTCACTGTGCGTGCAGATGCACTCACATCTGCCTGCTGCCATTCCTGAGCAAGCTCTGTACTGGTGGTGCCCCGATCCCACAGCTGAATCAACTTTAGGAGACAGTCCTGGCGCTTGCTGGACTTTCTTGGGCACCCTGAAGCCTTCTTCACAACAATTGAACCGCTCTCCTTGAAGTTCTTGATGATTCGATAAATGGTTGATTCAGGTGCTGTAACGCTCGTCTAATTCCTCCTCCTCGGATGAGGAGGAGCATGAATCGGACCAACACGCAGCGAGGTATGAAGACATGAATGAATTTATTCAACAAGACGAACACTGACACGAACTACACTTGAATAACTACAAAACAACAAAACAACGTAGACAGACCTGAACATGAGAACATACATAACACGAAGAACGCACAAACAGGAACAGACTAACCTTACGAATGAACAAACGAAACAGTCCCGTGTAGTGCAACGGACACAGACACAGGAACAATCACCCACAAACAAACAGTGAGAACAGCCTACCTTAATATGGTTCTCAATCAGAGGAAACGTCAAACACCTGCCTCTAATTGAGAACCATATCAGGCAACACATTTAACCCCAAATAGAAACACATAACATAGAATGCCCACCCCAACTCACGCCCTGACCAACTAAACACATACAAAAACAACAGAAAACAGGTCAGGAACGTGACAGAGCCCCCTCAAGGTGCGAACTCCGGGCGCACCCCTAAAACTCAAGGGGAGGGTCTGGGTGGGCATCTGTCCGCGGTGGCGGCTCCGGCGCAGGACGAGGACACCACTCCCCCATTGTCTTTGTCCCCCTCCTTAGCGTCCCTTGAGTGGCGACCCTCGCCCCCGACCATGGTCCAGGAACCTTCACCAAGGCCCCTCCTAAATATAGACAACTCAGGATAGAGAGGTAACCCAGGACAGAGAGGTAGCTCAGGACAGAGAGGTAGCTCAGGACAGAGGGGTAGCTCAGGACAGAGGGGTAGCTCAGGACAGAGGGGTAGCTCAGGACAGAGGGGCAGCTCAGGACAGAGGGGCAGCTCAGGACAGAGGGGCAGCTCCGGACTGGAGGGCAGCTCCGGACTGGAGGGCAGCTCATGACTGGAGGGCAGCTCATGACTGGAGGGCAGCTCATGACTGTAGGGCAGCTCATGACTGTAGGGCAGCTCATGACTGTAGGGCAGCCCATGACTGGAGGGCAGCTCATGACTGTAAGGCAGCTCATGACTGTAGGGCAGCTCATGACTGTAGGGCAGCTCATGACTGTAGGGCGGCTCATGACTGTAGGGCGGCTCATGACTGGAAGGCGGCTCATGACTAGAAGGCGGCTCATGACTGGCGGGCGGCTCATGACTGGCGGGCGGCTCATGACTGGAGGGCGGCTCTGGCAGCTCCTGACTGGCTGGCGGCTCTGGCAGCTCCTGACTGACGGACGGCTCTAATGGCTCGGGACAGACGGGTGGCTCTGAAGGCTCGTGGCAGACGGATGGCTCAGATGGCGCTGGGCAGACGGATGGCTCAGATGGCGCTGGGCAGACGGATGGCTCAGATGGCGCTGGGCAGACGGATGGCTCAGATGGCGCTGGGCAGACGGATGGCTCAAATGGCGCTGGGCAGACGGATGGCTCAGATGGCGCTGGGCAGACAGATGGCTCAGACGGCGCTGGGCAGACAGATGGCTCAGACTGCGTTGGGCAGACAGATGGCTCAGACGGCGCTGGGCAGACAGATGGCTCAGACGGCGCTGGGCAGACAGATGGCTCAGACGGCGCTGGGCAGACAGATGGCTCAGACGGCGCTGGGCAGACAGATGGCTCAGATGGTGCTGGGCAGGCAGCTCAGACGGCACTGGGCAGACGAGCAGTGCAGGCGGCGTTGGGCAGACGGCCGACTCTGACCTGCTGAGGCGCACAGTAGGCCCGGTGCGTGGTGCCGGAACTGGTGGTACCGGACTGAGGGCACGCACCTCGGGGCGAGTGCGGGGAGAAGGAACAGTGCGTACAGGGCTCTGGAGACGCACAGGAGGCTGGGTGCGTGGTGCCGGAACTGGAGGCACTGGGCTGGAGACATGCACCATAGGGAGAGTGCAAGGAGAAGGAACAGGGCTCTGGAGACGCACATTAGGCCTAGTGCGTGGTGTAAGCACTGGTGGTACTGGGCTGAGGGCACGCACCTCAAGGCGATTGCGGGGTGCTGGAACTGGAGACCTGGTACGTGGCGTCGGCACCAGAGAGCTGGTGCATGGGGCTGCCACAGGAGAGCTGGTGCTTGGGGCTGCCACAGGAGAGCTGGTGCGCTGAGCTGGCACAGGACGTGCAGGCTAGGGAGGCGCACAGGAGGCCTGGTGCGTGGTGCTGGCACAGTCTTCACCAGACGGCTAGCCCGCACCTCAGGACGAGTATGGAGAGCTGACTCAGGCGACATCAAATCCCCGACACACTCCGTCGGGCAGATGTCGTGCCTCATGCACCAAACCAGCACATCCCTCATAACTCTCTCCTCCAATTTCCCCATTAAACTCCTTCACTGTCTCTGCGTCGCTCACCTCCAATACCGCCCTGACCGGCTCCTTACGGTAAGCAAGGGGAGTTGGCTCAAGTCTCCTACTTGACCCAGCTACACTCCCTTTTAGCCCCCCCCCCCCCCCCAAGACATTTTTGGGTGAGCATCTCGGGCTTCCAGCCGCTCTGCCCCGCTAGCGCCTCATAATGGCGCCTCTCCGCTTTCGCTGCCTCCAGCTCCGCTTTGGGGCGGCGACACTCCTATGGTTCTGCCCAAGGTCCCTTTCCGTCTAGGATTTCCTCCCATGTCCATTCCTCCTTGTACCGCTGCTGCTGTCGCTGCTGCCCGTTAACCCGCTGCTTGATCCTTTGTTGGTGGGTGATTCTGTAACGCTCGTCTAATTCCTCCTCCTCGGATGAGGAGGAGCATGGATCGGACCAACACACAGCGAGGTATGAAGACATGAATGAATTTATTCAACAAGACGAACACTGACACGAACTACACTTGAATAACTACAAAACAACAAAACGACGTAGACAGACCTGAACATGAGAACATACATAACACGAAGAACGCACGAACAGGAACAGACTAACCTTACGAATGAACAAACGAAACAGTCCTGTGTAGTGCAACAGACACAGACACAGGAACAATCACCCACAAACTAACAGTGAGAACAGCCTACCTTAATATGGTTCTCAATCAGAGGAAACGTCAAACACCTGCCTCTAATTGAGAACCATATCAGGCAACACATTTAACCCCAAATAGAAACACATAACATAGAATGCCCACCCCAACTCACGCCCTGACCAACTAAACACATACAAAAACAACAGAAAACAGGTCAGGAACGTGACAGGTGCAATCTTACTGGCAGCAATATCCTTGCCTGTGAAGCCCTTTTTGTGCAAAGCAATGATGACGGCACGTGTTTCCTTGCAGGTAACCATGATTGACAGAGGAAGAACAATGATTCCAAGCACCACCCTC
Organism: Salvelinus fontinalis; assembly: GCF_029448725.1. Taxonomy (NCBI): domain Eukaryota; kingdom Metazoa; phylum Chordata; class Actinopteri; order Salmoniformes; family Salmonidae; genus Salvelinus; species Salvelinus fontinalis. The sequence continues at coordinate 3,894,349 of NC_074687.1, forward strand.
CTTTTGAAGCTTCCAGTCTGGTATTCGAACTTAATCAGCATGACAGAGTGATCTCCAGCCTTGTCCTCGTCAACACTCACACCTGTGTTAACGAGAGAAACACTGACATGATGTCAACTGGTCCTTTTGTGGCAGGGCTAAAATGCAGTGGAAAGGTTTTTTGGGGGATTCAGTTCATTTGCATGGCAAAGAGGGACTTTGCAATTTTTTGCAATTCATCTGATCACTCTTCATAATTGTCACGCCCTGGCCTTTGTTATCTTTGTTTTCTGTAATAGTTTGGTTAGGTCAGGGTGTGACAGGGGGGATGTTTGTGTGTTTTTATCTCGTCTTGGGTGGTTGTATGGTATAGGGGGTTTAGGTAGAGTAGATGGGTTTGTGTTTGAGTGTAGGTGTCTAGGTATGTCTATGGTTGCCTGAATGGTTCTCAATCAGAGACAGCTGTCATTCATTGTCTCTGATTGGGAGCCATATTTAAGGCAGCCATAGGCAGTAGGCTTTTGTGGGTAATTGTCTATGTCTATGTTGCATGTTAGCACTTAGTCTTTTATAGCTTCACGTTTGTTGTTTTGTTTTCGTTCGTTTTCATCTTCCAATAAAAGAGGATGTATTTTTCACACGCTGCGCCTTGGTCCACTCATTGTCCTCAAGACGATCGTGACAATAATATTCTGGAGTATATGCAAATTGCCATCATACAAACTGAGGCAGCAGACTTAGTGAAAATTAATATTTGTGTCATTCTCAAAACTTTTGGCCACGACTGAACATTCTGCTGCTGCAGACTTTGTACATTCAGGGCACGTGCTGAGCTTTATTGCCTGTGACAGGTTCAATGCCACTCCTGATGCTATACACATTGGGCTCTCTTTTTTTTTCAATTTAAAGTTTTATTAAGTTTTCAATCAACCAACCAAACACATTCCACATTCACAGATGTGACTTAAAAAAATTAAAATAATAATAATAATAATAAAAAAAAATGTTATATATGTATATATATATATACATACATACATATATATATATATATATATATATATATATATATATACATACACACATACACAAATAATAATTATAACAAAATTTAAATTATAGACCCCATGACGTTTTCCAAATATTTTGCATTATAGTGTTTTTCTAAGAGGGATTAAATAAATACACATCCTCAGCAATCTACACACAATAACCCATAATGACAAAGCAGAAAGAGGTTTATATAAATTTTAGCAAATTTATAAAAAATAAAAAACGGAAATACCTTATGTACATAAGTATTCAGAGCCTTTGCTATGAGACTCGAAATTGAGCTCAGGTGCATCCTGTTTCCATTGATCATCCTTGAGATGTTTCTACAACTTGATTGGAGTCCACCTGTGGTAAATTCAATTGATTGGACATGATTTGGAAAGGTACAAACCTGCCTCTAAATGGTACCACAGTTGACAGTGGAAGGCTCTCCTCAGTAAAAGGCACGTGACAGCCCGCTTGGATTTTGCCAAAAGGCACCGGGCCCAGCCAGAGCCCGGACTTGAACCCGATCGAACATCTCTGGAAAGACCTGAAAATAGCTGTGCAACAACGCTCCCCATCCAACCTGACAGAGCTTGAGAGGATCTGCAGAGAAGAATGGGACAAACTCCCCAAATCCAGGGTTGCCAAGCTTGTGGCGTTATATCCAAGAAGACTTGTGGCTGTAATCGCTGCCAAAGGTGCTTCAAAAAACTACTAAGTAAAGGTTCTGAAGACTAATGTAAATGTGATATTTCTGTAATTTCTTTTAAATAAATGAGCAAAAATTGCAATTTAATAAACAATTTAATAAATTTTAGAATAAGGCTGTAACGTAACAAACTGTGGAAAAAGTCAAGGGGTCTAAATACTTTCCAGAAGGCTCTGTATGGTGTTGTTGTGTTCAGTTATTTTATTGTTAAAAGGTAGATGATGTAAGACCCTGGCAATGAGATTCATATTGTTTATTCAGATAAAATTGTCAAGGCAGCTTTTTCTCTGAAAACAAAGACATAAAGGAATGTTCTTACATCATCACATGGTGCGTAGAATATGCATTTAACGGTAAGAGATCACATGTTGTGGAAGGATGTTATGTAGTGTCTGTTGACCTCTGTTCTCCTCTGACAACACACTGTTGTTTTCTCCGTCTCAGACACACGCCAGTGGAGCTCTACTCAATTAGAGCTCAGGAAAGAGATAACTGATTTGACGTGCTGTTCTATTGAATCTGTTTACAGACGTAGCAGAGTGAGCAAAGCAGAACTGTGGAGAGGAGTTTACGCCAAACGTTGCCATGACAACAACAAAGTAGTCGGTATAAGAAACCGATTGGCACCCAGACTTGTTTTTTCCCACTGACACAGGCCCGGGCGCTAAGATTGAATTCATATGAAGTGAAAGCGTAGAGGGAATACTATAATGTTCTAATTTGCGGGGTTCTGACCACTCTGTGTTCCGTGTTGTAGATCCCCGTATTCTGAGGTGCTGCCAAGCTCATCCTTGGGAATGTGGTCAGTGCGGGACACATCCATGGCCCGGATATTCTGGACCCAAACGCGAGCGAGAGATCTCTGGTGGCCATGGCTCCCCTCACCAACCTAGCTTTGGCTGCAAGGATGGAACCCTCCCTTCCTAGCCAACTCAAAGGCCTCTACATCATGGGAGACAACACAGAGTGTAAGGGCTATGATTTATTTGCTTCAGAAGGTCAGCTTATCTGGTAAATGAATGGTAAATATATAGATTAAGGGGTGGATTGCCATGGGCTTTAATATGAAGCCGGTGTTCTGCAGGTCTTTAGCCAGAGGAAACACCACAGTGTGTGCAGAGTTCAACTTCACCACCATCACGGAAGCAGCTTACATCGTCCTGAATAAATGATAAAACACTACCAATACCTTCTACATTGTGATTGATATTTTTCTGTTCTGGTTCCACTCTACAGTCTTGGTGTGATGGCTGGCTGGCTCAGGAGTCAGAGAAGGCTTGATTCATAGACCGGATCTTCCGTAACACTGTGGAGGAGTCCTACAGCGAGCGCTCCCAGGCGCAGATGGTTGACAGTATGGGACTTGTGTCATGTGACTCCTACGCTATGGCGGCGGCAATTGATGACGCCTTCGTCACCGAGAGCGACCACATGGCGTGGAGCTCCTGAACATGCTGGGCATGCTGAAGAAGACTCACAAGGCCTTTGTCATGAGGAAGGTGAACCTGGAGAGGTTTGAGCAGCTGATGAGCTAACCACTAAACTGTAGAACTAAACTAACAGCTGATGAGCTAACCACTAAACGGTAGAACTAAACTAACAGCTGTTTGATGACCATGACCACTCTATGGGACCATAACCAGGGAACAGTGACAACTCTAACCTCATCTAGTCACGCCAAGACCATTACTCAAGCACACACCATAATCCCTCCTTAACAGAAACATTACATCAGTGGCTCCCACTTACACAGCTGATTAGAGAACAGAGACTCAACTGGTTAAAGAGATTGAACAGGACATTAGTCACATACAAATTCGTAACATTTTGTACGAATTGGAATTCGTAACATATCATACGAATTGCAGGAATTTTTATACAAAATCTCTCTACCATCACTCTAAGAAGGAACATATTTTCATGTCTTTGTATTTGATCTTGGACAGACAATGTGTGGGTTCATGAAATAGGGCAGTGTATGACTGCTCAATACAAAGGGCAAATCTGGGCAAAATCTGTTGATGTCGATGTGTCCTTGAGCAATGATTTCTATGTCGAAGATATGAAAAATATTTGTTGGTCTGATGTGTGTAATGAGAAACATCCGGACGCTAAACTAAGCATTTATGAAACTGCTTCTTCCGGTTACTGATAGACATGTGCGGATGAACAAACTGACTGTTAGATCTTCCAAATCTCCATGGGTAGATGATGAATTGAAAAACTGTAAGGCTGAGTGGGATGAGGCACAGGGAAGAGCAAATAAGTCTGACAATACAGCAGACTGGTAAACATACAGTAAATTGAGAAATTCAGTAACTAAACAAAACAAAAAGAAGAAACTATACTATAGCACAAACATAAATGATATAAAGAATGATAGTAAAAAGCTCTGTAGTACATTAAATGAAATTCGAGGAAAAAAAGCAAACTCGGCTCCATCTTTCATTGAGACAGACATCTTGTTCATAACAAAACCCTTTGATATTGCCATCCACTTGAGGTGAGTAAGACATGCAAACAACAAATACTTAGCCTTCATATTTATGCATAATAGACCAAATACTGAAAGACAAGTAGTGTAGTTTTGAGTTCCACAATGTGGGTGTGGAAGAGGTGAAACAATTGTTGCTATCTATAAATAAGGACAAACCTCCTGGCACCGACAACCCGGATGATAAATTGCTGAGGTTGGTAGCAGAATACATTGTGACTCCTGTTTCCCACGTCTTCAATTTAAGCCTAGAAGACGGTGTGCCCTCAGACATGGAGGGAGTCAAAGGTCATTCCACTAGCAAAGAATAGCAGAGCACCCTTTAATGGTTCAAACAGCCAACCAATCAGCCTGTTACAAGTGCTTAGCAAATTTTGGGGGAAAAATTGTGTTTGATCAAATAAAAAAATATTTTACAGAAAACAAATTAACAACAGACTTGCTTATAGGGAAGGGCACTCAATATGCTCAGCACTGACACAAATGACTGATATTTGTCTGAAAGAAATTGATAGTTAGAAGATTGTGGGAGCTGTTTTGTTTGACTTCAGTGCAGCTTTTGATGTCATTGATCGTAACCTACTGCTGAAAAAACGTAGGTGTTATGGATTTGCATCCTCTGCCTTATTATGGATTGAGAGTTACCTATCTAATAGAACACAGAGACTTTTGGTAATAGAAGCCTCGCTCATACAAATTCAGTTGAGTGTGGTGTACTGCAGGGCAGCCGGCTTGGGCCATTATTGTTTCCTCTTTTTATAAATGACCTTCCACTGACCTTGAATAAAGCCTGTGTATCTATGTATGCTGACAACTCAATAACAGTATACACGTCGGCTGCAACAGTAAAATAAATAAATTAGACTTAACATAGAGCTCTAGTCAGTTTTAGAATGGGTAACTAGCAATAGGCTGGTGATAAATATCTCAAACTAAAAGCTTAATTTTTGGGACAAATCACTCGCTCAACCCTAAACCTTGTTTAGATCTATTATTGAATAAAGTGGCTATTGAGCAAGGTGAGGAGACTAAACTGCTGGGTGTAACCCTAGATAGTGTCCCTAATAAATAAGAATACAAATAGCTTTGAAGGTCAAAACATATAGACTCATTGGTTGCTAAAATGGGAAGAGGTCTGACCATGACAGGACATTGCTCTGCCTTCTTGACATCTCAGTCAACCAGACAGGTCCCACAGCCTCTAGTTTTGTCACACCTGGACTACTGCCCAGCTGTGTGGTCATGTGCAGCAAAGAGGTACATAGGTAAATTGCAGTTGGTCCAGAACAAAGCAGCACATATCGCACTTTGATGTACGTGCATGTCTGTCTTTCCTGGCTCAAAGTTGAGGAGAGATTGACTGCATCATCATTGGTCTTTGTGTGAGGTATTGATGTGTTGAAGGTACCGTACTGGGAAACACACAGTATTAAGTACAGCTATAAATACATGGAAATCTCTGCCACCCCAGGTAACTCAAGCTAGCAATAAAACCAGTTCAAAAAAAGACAAAAGATCACCTTACTGCACGAAGGGGACTGTGAAGAGACACAGCCATCTTATATATATTGTCATTTGCACTGTAGTATGTATTACACCTAGATATTGTGTGTATGTACTGACATGTAGGCTGTGTGACGTTTTAAATTGATGTATTTACGTCCTTGACCAATAATGTTCTGTACTATGTATGATGTCATGTTTCATGTGGAACCCAGGAAGAGTAGCTGCTGCTTTTGCAGCGTCTAGTGGGGATCCTAATAAATACCAATACTTAAGTGCTTCTTCATTTTTAATGGAATGGTCTGCCTATCCATGTGAGAGACGCAGACTCGGTCTCGACCTTTAAGTCTTTATTGAAGACTCATCTCTTCAGTAGGTCCTATGACTGAGTGTAACCTGGCCCAGGAGTGTGAAGGTGAACGGAAAGTCACTGGAGCAACGAACCGCCCTTGCTGTCTCTGCCTGGCCGGTTCTCCACTGGGATTCTCTGCCTCAAACCCTATTACAGGGTCTGAGTCACTGGCTTACTGGTGCTCTTCCATGTCGTCCCTAGGAGGGGTGCGTCACTCGAGTGGGTTGAGTCACTGACATGATCTTCCTGTCTGGGTTGGCGCCCCCCCTGGGTTGTGCCGTGGGGGAGATCTTCGTGGGCTATACTCGGCCTTGTCTCAGGATAGTAAGTTGGTGGTTGAAGTTATCCCTCTAGTGGTGTGGGGGCTGTGCTTTGGCAAAGTGGGTGGGGTTATATCCTGCCTGTTTGGCCCTGTCTGGGGGTATCGTCGGACGGGGCCACAGTGTCTCCGACCCCTCCTATCTCAGCCTCCAGTATTTATGCTGCAATAGTTTGTGTCAGGGGGGCTAGGGTTAGTCTGTTATATCTGGAGTATTTCTCCTGTCTTATCCGGTGTCTTGTGTGAATTTAAGTATGCTCTTTAATTCTCTTTTTCTCTCTCGCGCTTTCTCTTGGAGGACCTGAGCCCTAGGACTACCTGGCCTGATGACTCCTTGCTGTCCCCAGTCCACCTGGTCGTGCTGCTGCTCCAGTTTCAACTGTTCTGCCTGCGGCTATGGAACCCTGACCTGTTCACCGGACATGCTACCTGTCCCAGACCTGCTGTTTTAAACTATCTAGAGACAGCAGGTGCATTAGAAATACTCTGAATGATCGGCTATGAAAAGCCAACTGACATTTACTCCTGAGGTGCTGACCTGTTGCACTTGCTGGTCATCTATGAACATTTGAACATCTTGGCTATGGTGTGTTATCTCCACCAGGCACAGCCAGAAGAGGACTGGCCACCCCTCATAACCTGGTTCCTCTCTAGGTTCCGGCCTTTCTAGGGCGTTTTTCCTAGCCACCGTGCTTCTACACCTGCATTGCTTACTGTTTGGGGTTTTAGGCTGAGTTTTTGTACAGCACTTTGTGACATCAGCTGATGTAAGAAGGGCTTTATAAATACATTTGATTGATTAACCCTAAATGCTCCTGTACGTCGCTCTGGATAAGAGAGTATGCTAAATGAATACATTTTTTGTATTAGTGTACATAGAAATCTGAACGACCCTTTTACCTACATTCATGAAGGAGTTTAAATACATTTCATATAATTTCTTATGTAATATTTGTATGTCCCCATTTTCATTAATATTGCTGTTCACTCAGGTCTGTAGGAATGATACCATGTATTTTTACAGTACTGCCAGTCAAAATAAAACTGGAATAAAATAAATCTAATGTAAATTAAACTCATACCAGCAGTTGCGTGCATTGAAGACTCCATTATGACACACTTTAAGCACATTCGCAAACACTTCATCTGTTCAATGACACATTTATTACAGTTGTTCAAAACAGAGGCCCAATTTAGCAGTCTGTCAATCATCAGAACAGCCAAGGGGAGAGCTGAAAGTCCTGCTTTAGAGTTCCTTGAAGTTCGCTCATTTCAGAACATGGAAACAGAAGAGCAGCCCAGCATTCTTCCACACACTTACAAGTGTCTATGGTTTGAATTGTGGTAGGCCTATTCACAGACTCACTCATCACTTCAGGATGGTAATAAGTCCAACATACCTATTTGCAGAGCATATATTTTCTCTACAGAACCACCTCAAATCAAGTGAAGTTAGCATAATAAAATACAACCCCCATTTGGAACCCTTTAAGTTAGTTTTGCTACTATTCACAATTAATCCTTTCAGTGCTGTGAGTGTTGCAGAGGTGTTCAACTTTGGTCCATCAGTAGCCTTTCCTTCCCCTGAATCTGGACCGGTTATCTAACTGTAGAAATAGAGGGAAAGATCAGAAACAAGTCAGTTCCATACATAAGGATTTGCCAAGTGTTGAATGAATGTCATTGATGTCAGTGATGACTGGTGACCTCACCATGGATCTCTTGCACTCGAAGAAAGAGGTCTGCAGTGCTTTACAGTGGCCCTCCTTCAGACACTGACTGGGCATCTTCCCCTCCTGCAGGAATGGACACCATGGAGTTAGTCAAACACGTTTGTACCAAGACTGGTGTTTTGATATGTTATTGATCATTCTCACCGTTTACGTTGACCACACAACACATGCATCAATATTCAGAACGATCAGGTGTAGAAAGCGCTGCACTTTTCTTTTTTAATGGAAGTGTGGCTCAACCAACCAACAAGCCATAATTTACAATTTAAGGTAGTCCTACGCTTTGAAATTAGGGATGTTATACAAGTAAAACTGTAAAGCATAATATTAGCTAGCAAACCATAACCTCAGATGAAAGGGAATATCACATTTTCCATAACGTTACCTTTACAACGCAGTCGTGTTGAAGGAGACATGCCTTGAAGTCCTCCCTGATTCCTGAGCATGCCCTGCCGTCCTCCTCTTTGTCCTCGTAGAATTTAGGCATTGTGCTGCACTTACATTTAAGACAATTACGCAAGAAATTTAGACTTAAACAATATATTTTACAGTATGTTACATGAACGTTGTAATGCAAGCCACCATATTTGATTCGCAAAGTATCCTGGGAATACAAAAATTGAACTATATGCATGCTGGGAGTGTTTGTAGTTTTTGTACGTTTCGGCGAAATTAGGAGAGTTTGAACATGTACTTTCTCTTGATTTATTTTTTAACCTAGCCGGTTGGCTCTATAGGAATGTGTGGCTGATGGAAATGAGGCATTCTCCCATCAGACAGTGAATTATGTGAAATAATGAAACCAAGGCAGAAAACAGATGGGTGTGAATTGTATCAACCATTTGGATTTATTTCAACGATGTCCATGTAAAAATCATCAGAGGCAGATATACTAATATAGTGATGAAGGCACATGACATGACCTGATGGGGAGAACAGAGAAGGTGGAAGCAGGCAGGGGTGGGGTGAGCCTGACTGTCTTCATAGTCTTGCTGTCTCTTTTCTTTCATCTACCTCTAGGGTCTAGGCAAGCGACTCAATAATAGGCTAACCTCCATATTGCTTTTCTATACAATCTTAGATAAGCGTGGATGAAGGGCACAAAAAAAGGATGGAAGAAACCCCCTTTAAACTAGTGAGAAACACAGTTTGTGTTCCCCTCTGCTCAAGCCGTCCTCCACCTTAAGAGGTTTTAATTCAGGAGGTTGCAAATCCTTCGCTAGAACGTTGCAGATAGAAATGTAATGTATAGATCTGGCACGATTCCCATTTCTACACAGAGAATCATATCGGATCTACAGAATAGATTTCTATCTGAAGGTTCTAATCCGTTACACTACTTAAATAAAGGCCCAGGTGTGAGCGAGAGGGTCTGGTTTGACCAGGGGGCTCAGGGGAGGGGCCAGCTCCATTTAAAAAGTTGACACATCAATCAATCACACAATAAATAAAGGACATTTACAGACAAACAAACCTGGTACAAAGTGGTCCGGTTTCGAAAGTGTTGCCCAAATCCACCCCTAGTCTTTATCCTACCTAGGAGTTTTTAATTTAAAGGATTGGGTAGGATTGTTCCTTATACTGTAGTTGTCCAACCCTACTAGATCAACATTAAGTGCTGTGATGTAGGGGACGATTTAGAATTGGACATGCGTGCATACACATCTTTGACATTTAAAATAGCACTCCCAATCAAAACGATCAATCTTCTCTCACGTGGATGGAATTTTGAAAGAAAAACGAAATCTTCATCAAATCTCTTATTGTATAAACATTTCTCATGAATTATTTTTGTGACCTATCCTGAACCTATGAATCAAAGAGCAATGCAAATAGCTTTTCTGTACAGCTACAATCAGAGTAGACAAGATGCCCCCCAGGGGAGCGTGGCCGTCAGCATTACAGGTTAATGGCACCTGAATTGGGGAGGACGGGCTCGTGGTAACAGCTGAAACAGAATTAGTGGAATGGTATCAAACATGGTTTCTATGTGTTTGATGCCATTCCATTTGCTCTGTTCCAGACATTATTATGAGCCGTCCTCCCCTCAGCAGCCTCCACTGGTATACATGCATCCTTCTGCAACTAGATGGCGCATAGAATAAATGCAACATCCTGTCTAACCACTGCCAGCAGTCTTCAATTAAATGATTGGACAGAATCAGACATCACATGGGGTAGAACTCACTGATGATGTCAGAAGTGTAAAATGACATAACCAATGGGAGTTGGTAAATGAAAGCCCAGCAACAACAACAAAAAAGAATGGAACATTTAAAACTGTCAGTTGAAAACTCAGTGCAACGTTCTAAATAGCATTTGATCATCAGTTCAATATATCATTTCAATATAGTGAAGTCATCAAAATGAAATGAAGTGAATGAATCCCCCATTGCTGATGGTAAACATGAGTCACACTGTACAATTGGTGGCGAGTTATGGAGGAACCGTTACCCCTGTCATCTGTAAATCTTGTATCACGTAATCAAATCCCTTCAAAAGAGTCAATGTAGGGTAGAGGGAAGGGAGTGAATGAAGGGAAGTTCTGCACCGGACTCATTATGGTGGAGCAGGACTTTAAAGGCACATGGGTATGGATCTAGCACAACCTCAGCCAGGATGTCTGGCTTAAGGCCTGTACTGATGTCAGCTCTCCTTCATTTTAACTTTGACCATCTGAGAAATGTTATACAAAAACGGACTCTGGAACAGCAGTTAGATTCAACCTCTATCTCAACCAACCAGCGGACAAGACAACATGGAATACCAAGCAGCTTGTTTCGGGAACAAAAAGAACACATCAACTACCGTAGCATAAATCATTTTTTTCTTTGAACCTCTTGTACAAATTAAAGATTTATTTTAAATAAATTAATTCACCTTCATACGTCGTCATTGTCGTAGTAATAATAATAATAAAATGAATATAGCAATACATCCCTTCAGGTGAGCAAAGTCAAGGCCAAAGTCTGATTAGTTTACCACTTAAAGGACACTAGAGGTCTTTCAGACTGACTTCCTGTCAAACAGGAAGTAGAGAGATAGATGTGGTTTCCTTCAGTCACAAAGATTTTTCATGGAATAAAATGAAACCACAGGAGGTTGGTGGCACCTTAATTGGGGAGGACAGGCTCATGATAATGGCTGGAGTGGAATCAATGGAATGGTATCAAATACATCAAACACATGTTTCCACGTGTTTGATGCCATTCCATTTGCTCAATTCCAGCCATTATTAAGAGCTGTCCTCCCCTCAGCAGCCTCCACTGGATCAAACTGCCCCATACACAGATCTTAGGTAGGTTTCAGGTGTTTTGCCCAGAATGGTTTGGGTTGAGACTTGAGTAAGGCAAGCTGATCCAAGATCTGCACCTATGGGTGACGTCTACCCAGGGCATAGTTTGGCAGACCTGTCACTTTAAAGATGGGGAACCACATTTAGTTTCCGCTTCGTTTGCCATTGTCATTGTAATCCCTTTCAAAAGAAGGAAGTAATAAAGGCAGTTATCTTCACGATAAGAAAGACTGACAACTTGTTTGTCTATTTATTACCTGCTGTTTACCTAAAACACACAACTCTGTGGAAAAGAACAAAAAGCAACAGGTCTTTGAGGCCGATGGAGCCATTCTTCAGTCACTTCAATCACCAGCAGGGGGCTCCACTATAGCTCCAGTGAGTGCAATACCTCAGTGGAACAGATCAGAGAGGCTGAGACGAAGAGCACATAGAGCAGAGAGCAGCATGTACAACACCAGCATCCTGGTGACATCAGCCTCTCAGATCAGCTGAGGTGTGTCTCTCCGAGTCACAAGCCATCGGCGTTACCTCGACAGTCAGAGCTGGAAACGGATTTCTTCCGGACACCAAATAACTTCTGATATTTTATATCTGGCTCTTTTTTGTACAGTAGTATTCACATTCACGCAAAAAGAGAGCAAGAGAGCGAGGAAAGGATAGGCAGCAATAGAGAGAAAGCAATCGAGTGACAGCGCCCTTAGACAGAAACCCTGAGAGGAGCGGCTCTGGTGCGCTCTGATGATGTCACTGCTGGTTGCTAGGTGGCAGAAGGCCCCTGGTCAGTCAGTTTTAGGTGCGTCTGCGAGCACCCCGGGGCCGGGGGCCAGGATTGATGTGGCCCCCCGCTTTATGTCAGCCTGCTCTCCTCTTTATGTGAATCTACAGAGAGACACACAGAACCGTCACACATAGCTCTCGTTATACAGGATAACATTCCGCTGGGTAGAATATAAACATGATATAAAATATTAAAGGACAGATGATGGCGTGTGATTGGCTGACCTCGCTGAGGATGGCCCAGACAGCTGAGTCTTTGACGACAGAGAGACGCAGCGCCACCACCGGGTTGAACGAGGTGTCTACAGCCCCCTCAGCCACACCCTTCTCAAATTGACCTAGAGAGAGAGAGAGAGAGAGAGAGAGAGAGAGAGAGAGAGAGAGAGAGAGAGAGAAAGAGAGAGAGAAAGAGAAAGAGAAAGAGAGAGAGAGAGAGAGAGAGAGCGCTGTGATTGAGGACCTTTGGACAGGCAGTTTGTAAATTGTGTATCAGTCTGTGGCAGGAACAATGAGACTGGGTAATCTGAATCAGGCTGTGTATGTGTTCTAAGGTAACGGAATACAAGGGTTGGTACAGGTCCACTCACCAATCCTGTAGAAGCGGTCATCAGTTCGCTTGTATTTCTCTTTGGACTTAGGTCCAGTTTCCTTCAGACACAGACACATGTTGTGGTTATGTTGGTAATGGTATGCACACACTAGGTAGGTAGAGAGCCTTGTTAACACTAACATACAGTATAATGCACACCACAGGAGCTTGGTGGTTCCTTAATTGGGGAGGACGGGCTCATGGTAATGACTGGAGTGGAATTAGTGGAATGGTATCAAAGACATCAAACATAGAAACTATGTGTTTGATACCATTCTATTTACTCCGTTACAGCAATTATTATGAGCCGTCCTCCCCTCAGCAGCCTCCCCTGATGCACAGTGCTTATCTCCCGCCTCTGATAGTGATATTGAATGGAGCAGACTGTGCTCATGATCCTGTCAATAACCAATCAATAACTGACATAGACAATTTGAGTGATGATGGATCAATAAACCAATCAGAAACAAGTGCCCTGACTATTGACACATTATTGCACACTGTGTCGTCCAAATGCTGTCTTTGCATTGTCTGAATGCTGTTTTTGCATTGTTGTATGTTGTGTTTGCATTGTCTGAATGTTGTGTTTGCATTGTCTGAATGTTGTCTTTGCATTGTCTGAATGTTGTCTTTGCATTGTCTGAATGTTGTCTTTGCATTGTCTGAATGTTGTCTTTGCATTGTCTGAATGTTGTCTTTGCATTGTCTGAATGTTGTCTTTGCATTGTCTGAATGTTGTCTTTGCATTGTCTGAATGTTGTCTTTGCATTGTCTGAATGTTGTCTTTGCGTTGTCTGAATGTTGTCTTTGCGTTGTCTGAATGTTGTCTTTGCGTTGTCTGAATGTTGTCTTTGCGTTGTCTGAATGTTGTCTTTGCGTTGTCTGAATGTTGTCTTTGCGTTGTCTGAATGATGTCTTTGCATTGTATGAATGTTGTCGTCTTACCGAGAAGGGCAGTATCTCTACAGTGGTGTTCTCTATCCTGTCTCCAGGGTGTTCCTGGTTCCCACTGCGGAACAGGAACCTGCCAATCACATAACACTATTAATGCAAATTCACATCACATGTCACACTCATGAATATGCAAACTCACACCTTGCTTACACGTAACACTGTCCTGTCACACATTTTGCTGTGCTTTCTGTAACGACACATCTGACATGTTTAAACCAAGCCTGTGGTAGCGGTGGCGCGCGCACACACACACACACACACACACACACACACACACACACACACACACACACACACACACACACACACACACACACACACACACACACACACACACACACACACACACACACACACACACGAGACCCTTCACACAGCTGATAATGAAATTTCATCAGTACAATGGTACCCTGGCTGGCTAATTTGTGCAAATCAAGCCCAGACACAAACACGAGACGTCACTGGCTGCGACAGACCGAAACAAAACACATTAAACAGAAACCCTACACACGAACCAGAAACATAAATGGGACGAACTAAAAGCACGTATATCCTACCAACGGGACATTAAAAACTAATATCTTATGTTTCAATGTGTCATGGCTGAACGACGACATTTATAACATACAGCTGGCAGGTTATCGGCAGGATAGAACAGCAGCCTCTAGGAAGACAAGGGGTGGCGGTCTATGTATATTTGTAAACAACAGCTGGTGCGCGATATCTAAGGAAGTCTCTAGGTTTTGCTCACCTGAGGTAGAGTATATCATGATAAGCTGTAGACCACACTATCTACCTAGAGAGTTTTCATCTGTATTTTTTGTAGCTGTCTAAGACTGCACTCAATTAGGTGTATACCGCAAACAAGAAAACGTTCATCCAGAGGCGGCACTCTTGGTGGCCGGGGACTTTAATGCAGGGAAACTTAAATCAGTTTTACCTCATTTCTATCAGCATGTTAAATGTGCAACCAGAGGGGAAAAAACTTGACCACCTTTACTCCACAGAGACGCGTACAAAGCTCTCTTTCATCCCCCATTTGGTAAATCTGACCATAATTCTATCCTCCTGATTTCTGCTTACAAGCAAAAACTAAAGCAGGAAGCACAAGTGACTCGGTCTATAAAAAAGTGGTCAGATTAAGCAGATGCTAAACTACAGGACTGTTTTGCCATCACAGACTGGAACATGTTCCGGGATTCTTCCGATGGCATTGAGGAATACACCACATCAGTCACTGGCTTCAACAATAAGTGCATCGATGACATCGTCCCCACAGTGACTGTACGTACATACCCCAATCAGAAGCCATGGATTACAGGCAACATCTGCACTGAGCTAAAAGGGTAGAGCTGCCGCTTTCAAGGAGCGGGACTCTAACCCGGTAGCTTGTAAGAAATCCTGCTATAACCTCTGACAAACCATCAAACAGGCAAAGCATCAATACAGGACTAAGATCGAATCGTACTACACCGGCTCCAACGCTCATCGGATGTGGCAGGGCTTGCAAACTATTACAGACTACAAAAGGAAGCACATCCGAGAGCTGCCCAATGACACGAGCCTACCAGACGAGCTAAATAACTTCTATGCTCGCTTCGAGGCAAGTAACACTGAAACATGCATGAGAGCATCAGCTGTTCCGGACGACTGTGTGATCACGCTCTCCACAGCCGATGTGAGTAAGACCTTTAAACAGTTCAACATTCACAAGGCCGCAGGGCCAGACGGATTACCTCAACATGTCTTCACTGACATTTTCAACCTCTCCCTGTCTGAGTCTGTAATACCAACTTGTTTCAAGCAGACCACCATAGTCCCTGCGCCCAAGAACACTAAGGTAACCTTCCTAAATGACTACCGACCCGTAGCACTCACATCTGTAGCCATGAAGTGCTTTGAAAGGCTGGTCATGGCTCACAACACCATTATCCCAGAAACCCTAGACCCACTCCAATTTGCATACCACCCCAACAAAACCACAGATGATGCAATCTCTATTGCACTCCAGACTGTCCTTTCATACCTGGACAAAAGGAACACCTATGTGAGAATGCTGTTCAACACATAGTGCCCTCAAAGCCCATCACTAAGCTAAGGACCCTGGGACTAAACACCTCCCTCTGCATGTAGGCATGACTCCAACACCATCATTAAGTTTGCAGCTTGTCGGTGATCAGGCCTACCATGACGAGACAGCCTATAGGGAGGTGGTCAGAAACCTGACTGTGTGATGCAAGGACAACAACCTCTCCCTCAATGTGATCAAGATAAAGAAGATTACTGTGGACTACAGGAAAAGGAGGACCGAGCACACCCACATTCTCATTGATGGGTCTGTAGTGGAGCAGATTGAGAGCTTCAAGTTCCTTGGCGTCCACATCCCCAACAAACTAATATGGTCCAAGCACACAAAGACAGTCGTGAAGAGGGCACGACAAAACCTATTTCCCCTCAGGAGACTGAAAAGATTTGGCATGGGTCCTCAGATCCTCAAAAGGTTCTGCAGCCGCACCATCAAGAGCATCCTGACGGGTTGCATCACTGCCTGGTATGTGCGTACGACCCAGTACATCACCGGGGCCAAACTTCCTGCCATCCCGGACCTCTATACCAGGCGGTGTCAGAGGAAGGCCCTAAAAATTGTTTAAGACTCCAGCCACCCTAGTCATAGACTGCTTTCTCTGCTACCACATGGCAAGCGGTACCGGAGCGCCACGTCTAGGTACAAGAGGCTTTTAAACAGCTTCTACCCCCAAACCATAAGACTCCTGAACATCTAATCAAATGGCTACCCAGACTATTTGCATTGCCCCTCCACCCTCTTCTATGCTGCTCCTACTCTCTGTTATTATGTATGCATAGTCACTTTAATAACTCTACCAACATATAGGGCTCCCGAGTGGCGCAGCGGTCTAAGGCATTGTATCTTAGTGCTTGAGGCGTTACTACAGACACCCTGGTTCAAATCCAGGCTGTATCACAACCGGCCGTGATTGGGAGTCCCATTGGGCAGCGCACAATTTGTCCGGGTTTAGCCGTCATTGTAAATAAGAATGTGTATTTAACTGACTTGCCTAGTTAAATAAAGGTTGACATTTATTTATTTTTTTAATACAGATTACCTCGACTAACCGTTGCCCCCGCACATTGACTCTGTACCGGTACCCCGTGTATATAGCCTCGCTATTGTTATTTTACTGCTGCTCTTTAATTATTTGTTACTTTTATTTTGGTATTTTCTTAAAACTGCATTGTTGGTTTAGGGATTTGTAAGTAAGCATTTCACTGTTGTATTCGGCGCATGTGACAAATAAAATGTTGATTTGATTCACATGAAACACTACACATGAAACAGAACGATGAGTTGGTCTCTTTTCCCTCTCAGTCAATCACGCTGAATCTCCCTGACTTCTCGAACACCTCTATAGCCTCTTTCTACTCATCCATTCCATCCACATCACCTCATCTCTGTCTCCTTCCTCCACCACCTCTCTTTCTTAGTGCTTTCTTTCTCCTTCCAACCCTTTCCGCTCTTTCTTTCTGAGAATCCCCCAGGGTGTCCTGGGAGTTCTTATTTTAGAACACCCTCATTAGCAGACACTGAGCCCCAGAGAGAGGCATGCTTAAGTTTGTGGAAGAGGAAGATTGTGTGTATGGCACGACATCTCTTTTCCCTCAGAAATGCACACGCACAGCTCCATATCCCTCCGCACCTTTCTATGCTGATGGGCTTGTCAAACTTGAAGAGGACGTAGTCTCCAGC
Organism: Salvelinus fontinalis; assembly: GCF_029448725.1. Taxonomy (NCBI): domain Eukaryota; kingdom Metazoa; phylum Chordata; class Actinopteri; order Salmoniformes; family Salmonidae; genus Salvelinus; species Salvelinus fontinalis. Next base: position 3,911,860 of record NC_074687.1, read on the forward strand.
AGTAGGATTGATGGCCCAGAAGAAGTCTTCTCCCAGGTAGGTCTTCTCCAAAGTGTGGCCCTGGTACACCTGCACAGCACAGCACAGCACAGCACAGCACAGCACAGCACAGTCAGCTGAATGCATTCAAAACATCTCAATATACTTTACAAATAAGTACACATATCAAACTTACTTCACAAATAACTATATCAAACAATAATATCGTACTACCTTACATTTTGAAATAAAAAGCCAATGGTGAAACGGGCTTTAAAACAATATATATTTTTCAACTCATAAGAAGGTCAAGCCAGAAAGGTGTCTGTGAGGATGATTTAAAGGTGCTGTACCTTGAGAGATGTGGACACCTCAGCAGGCGGGTTCACATGGATCTTATGGAGCAGGGGCTTCAGGAAGTCCTTATCCTAAACAGGAAGTGGAAGTGAGACAGCAGCATAGATGACCGGAAGTGGTCATACCAGGGGGATGTGAGCATGGCCTAGTATGGTGGGTTGAGGAGATATTTGGGTAGATGGAGGTGGTGTTTGGACATATGGTAAAAGGCTGATGCAGAGAGAGTGATCTAGGGTGAGAGGGAGGGTGCTAGAGAGAGGATGAGAGGTTTGGGACCCACAGTGAGTTTCTGGATCTTTCCGGCCAGAGAGGAGTGCAGCCCCACATGTTGAAAAAGAGAGGGCCTGAACCGCACACGCAGACTCGACTTCTGCCTCTCACAGTGCTTCTGCAGGGAGAAAGGGTAGATAGTGAAAAAAAGTTGAAGATAACCCCTCCCCACACACAGTTTTTACGTACCGCATCTTTCTCTGGGTTACACACTTTGACCCAGAGGATGTGGTCCAGTAGCCAATCAATGGGCTTCTCCTTATAGAACATGAGGATAAACTCTACTATGAGGTTGAGATCTGGAGCCTGGAACATCTTACCTGAGAGAGGGAGGGAGACAGAGGAGAGGTCGATGGGGAGAGAGAGGGAGAGGAGAAAGAGGGAGTGAAACAGGGAGATGGGGAGGTTAGGGGATCGATAGCGAGATAGAGAGTGGAAGACAGCGCATAGAAGGAGTATGTTAAGTGGGATGGCCACTCAAACCTTTGTTTTTTTACACTCTAAAAGCCTCCTGATGTTTGCTGACGTTCCGTAATTTTAGCTGACAGTCAGTGTTCGTTAATAACCCACTGGAGTCTAAGGGCCTGGGTTTCTACTAAGCTAACATATGGAATTGTTTTAATATGGTCATACCAAGCTATTTGATTATTTGATGAAACATTGAATTTGGCCTTACTGCTATTAGCCCATAGAAACACATTGAATAACATATTCATCTATGGAGAAAAAAACGATAGTCAAAAAATGTTTTGGGGAGGAAGTATGTTTTGAAGTGTCAGCCCATATCGGAGATATATACCAAAATTATTTGTATGATTTTTTTGTGGTGCCATTTCCTGGTTGCAAAACAAGCAGTCGTGTAGATAATCATTGTACCGTCGAAACCGCTGTGAAAAATATTTCCATAACCAAAAATATTGTATTTTTAGCTGTTTGAAGCTGGTGTACAAAGACAAATATGGATACCTAGTCAGTTGTACAACTGAATGCATTCAACTGAAATGTGTCTTCCGCATTTAACCCAACCTCTCTGAATCAGAGAGGTGAGGGGGGCTGCCATAATCGACATCCAAGTATTCAGCGCCCGGGGAACAGTTAACTGCCTTGCTCAGGGCCCGGGGAACAGTGGGTTAACTGCCTTGCTCAGGGTCAGAACAACAGATTTTTACCTTGTCAGCCCAGGGATTTGATCCAGCAACCTTTCGGTTACTTGCCCAACGCTCTAACCCCTAGGCTACCTGCCGAGCTTCTTAGACTTGCTTTCAATGAGAATACAGATCTATATAACTCACACTTCTATGTGAATTTTGTCAGGACGCCCAAAAAGATAGATATTGCAGCTTTAACCCCTTTTTTTTACGTTGGTACTGACGTACTGCCATTAATATTTTTAACTGGTACCGGGTTAGTTTCAGACGAGCTTTGTGAGGCTCGTGGGTGTCGTAGGGCAAAACTACGTGTTCGTGATTGTCTCTGCTTTCGATGGTGATGTCATTCGTTTATAGCCCGAACCGTTCGGACAGTACAGACATTTCGTTAGAAGGCCAATTTTCAGGATGGCTCCTGGTCTGACAAACGTTGTAGCTCTGCCACCTTCCACCACATATGCGGAAGGCCGACATCGGTGCATGCAGTCGATGGAGACGCAGCCCATGCAAAGAAAGGGTTGCTAAATGTTCAGACTGTGCACGTGTGTGTGTGTATATGTGTGTGTGTTCATGTGCGTTACCGATGAAGCCGAGTTGGGAGAACTCAAGGATCATCCAGTCCTCAGAGGAGAGCTGTAGGGCAAAGTTCTTCATGGTGGCAAAGTAGTTTGGTTTGGCCACAATGTCATCCTCCAACTGAGGTGAAGGTGGTGTGGTGGGGGAGAAAGAGTGACTGGTGAGGTGAGAGGCTTGCAGGGGTTCAGCCATCACACATACAGCTGACAAACATAACACCATACAAGTCCCTCTCACTGAGCTAAGCTTGTGCATAGCGGCTACAGAAACACTGCATTCGGTACAGTGCATTCGGAAAGTATTCAGACTTTTTTTTCACATTTTCTTATGTTAAAGCCAAAAAATATATTTTTGTTTTGTTTTGTTTTTTTCACCTTTATTTAACCAGGTAGGCTAGTTGAGAACACGTTCTCATTTACAATTGCGACCTGGCCAAGATAAAGCAAAGCAGTTCGACACATACAACAACACATAGTTACACATGGAGTAAAACAAACATACAGTCAATAATACAGTGAAAAATAAGTCTATATACAATGTGAGCAAGTGAGGTGAGATAAGGGAGGTGAAGGCAAACAAAATATATATATAAATAAATAAAAATATAAAAAAGACCATGGTGGCGAAGTAAATACAATATAGCAAGTAAAAACACTGGAATGGTTGGTTTGCAGTGGAAGAATGTGCAAAGTAGAGATAGAAATAATGTGGTGCAAAGGCGCAAAATAAATAAATAAATACAGTAGGTAAAGAGGTAGTTGTTTGGGCTAAATTATAGATGGGCTATGTACAGGTGCAGTAATCTATGAGCTGCTCTGACAGCTGGTGCTTAAAGTAATAATAATAATATAATAATCCCCCCTCATAAAATCGACACACAATACCCCATAATGACAAAGCAAAAACAGGTTTTTTGAAATGATTGTAAATAATATCACAGTTACATAAGTCTTCAGACCCTTTACTCAGTACTTTGTTGAAGCACCTTTGGCAGCTATTACAGCCGAGTCTTCTTGGGTATGATGCTACAAGCTTGGCACAACTGTATCTGGGGAGTTTCTCCCGTTCTTCTCTGCAGATCCTCTCAAGCTGTCAGGTTAGATGTGGAGCGTTCCTGTTTGATCAGGTTCAAGTCCGGGCTCTGGCTGGGCCACTCAAGGACATTCAGAGACTTGTCCCGAAGCCACTCCTGCGTTGTCTTGGCTGTGTGCCTGGGGTCGTTGTCCTTCGACCCAGTCGGAGGTCCGCTCTGGAGCAGGTTTTCATCAAGGATCTCTATGTACTTGGCTCTGTTCATCTTTCCCTTGATCCTGACTCCCAGTCCCTGCCGCTGAAAAACATCCCCACAGCATGATGCTGTCACCACCATGCTTCACTGTAGGGATAGTGCCAGGTTTCCTCTAGACATGATGGTTGGCACTCAGGCCAAAAAGTTAAATCTTGGTTTCATCAGACCAGAGAATCTTGTTTCATCAGGTCTGAGTCCTTTAGGTGCCTTTTGGCAAACTCCAAGCGGGCTGTTGTGCCTTTTACTGAGGAGTGGCTTCTGTCTGGCCACTCTACCATAAAGGCCTGTTTGGTGGAGTGCTGCAGAGATGGTTGTCCTTCTAGAAGGTTCTTCCATCTCCACAGAGGAACTCTGGAGCTCTGTCAGAGTGACCATCGGGTTCTTGGTCACCCCCCTGACCAAGGCCCTTCTCCCCCAATTGCTCAGTTTGGCCGGGCGGCCAGCTCTAGGAAGAGTCTTGGTGGTTCCAAACTTCTTAAATTTAAGAATGATAGAGGCCACTGTGTTCTTGGGGACCTTCAATGCTGCAAACATTTTTTGGTACCCTTCCCCAGATCTGTGCCTCGACACAATCCTGTCTCTGAGCTTTACGGACAATTCCTTCGACCTCATGGCTTGGTTTTTGCTGTGACATGCACTGTCAACTGCTATATAGACAGGTGTGTGTCTGTCCAAATCATGTCCAATCAATTGAATTTACCCCAGGTGAACTCCAATGAAGTTGTAGAAACATCTCAAGGATGATCAATGGAAACAGGATGCACCTGAGCTCAATTTCGAGTCTCATAGAAAAGGGGTATATCTGTTTTTAATTTCTTTGCTAAAAAAAAAATCTAAAAACATATTGTGTGTAGATTGATGATATATTTTTTCAATCAATTTTAGAATAAGGCTGTAACGTAACAAAATGTGGAAAAAGTCAAGGGGTCTAAATACTTTCTGAATGCGCTGTACATGAGGTCTATGGTTGTGTACATTCTATAGGCACTATGATGTCTATGGCCTACAACAGTAAAGTCAACTACACAGTGTTAATGACAGCACTCAGTACCTCTGTCATCCCCTGGAGACAACGTCAACACAGAATGGAACATTAAAACATCAACCAGAACACAAACAAACAAAAGACAGATAGGGTTAACAGAAGACGAGATGAGATTTAATGTGGTAGCTCATTATATCTATGTATGCTTGTGATCTATGGGAATGAGGGGGGGATCAGCAGGTGGTATGATATAACAGACAGAACATCTTGTACAGTATCACAGTAGCTCTGATCTTCACAAGGAGGAGAAAATACTGCCCAACTCTGACAAAAGAGCATGCAACTCCATCTCTCTCCGTCCTGCTCTTCTGACCCACACACAATTGCAAATGACCCTGTTTGATGTAAAGAACATGCCCAAATTGGGAACGTATTGTTCCAAACTGCAGACTCATCACTGTTTCCGTGGTAACGAATCCTCTGATCCTGAAGTAAGTGTGTGTGTGTGTGTGTGTGTGTGTGTGTGTGTGTGTGTGTGTGTTGGTACTAGGTGTACTACAACTCTGCACCAGACACATACTGCTCCTGCCGGGCACATTCTAACATGTTGCCATGGGTACGCAGTTTTAATAGGGCTAGGGGCGGAATGTGTGTGTGTGTGTGTGTTACAAGGATGTACATACCTGGACATAGTAGACTCCTTTGCTCACAGCATACATCATGAGGAAGGAATAGTCCAGATTCTGCTTGGTCCGCCATCTACAACACACACACGATTAGGAATAATTTCCTCCTACCCTGTTGCTAAATGACTGATGCATGGTGGCTGGAGGGAGCAGGTGTACACATCACTGCCTGACAGCAGGTGTTGAGGTTGGCACACACACAGCAGGTGGGCAGTAGGTACAGTCAATTCTTGCTATAAGTGGCTCTAATGAGCTCTGTTTACCATGCACTCAGAGGCGTGCGCACACACACACACACAGTTGTGTTAATCTTTCCACCTTTCCAGCAGCAGGGAGTCCAGGGGGCTTCTCATTCATATTCAATGAGCCCCATGAAAAATAATTGTGCTTACAAAGGGCAACACACAACAGGCACACATCAGACTGAGTTCAAACACTGTGAAAGAAAGAGAGAAAGAAAGAAAGAACATCAACACATTTCTGATGTGAGGGGAGTGGGAAGAATAAAGGCTTGTGAAGAATAGTGGGAAGAATAAAGGCTTCTCTAACCCAGAGCGACTTCCAGTTAGTGCATTCAGCTAGGTGGGACAACCACATATCTCAGTCATAGTATGTACATGTTCCTCAATAATGCAGTTATCAGCAAAGTCACAGCTAGTAAGGGGGAAAAGTGTGAGCGTTAGTTCAGGAAAGGAAAGTGTTTTTGTTGGTGGGTGAGGAGGGGGTGCTGTGGGATTATTTAAGATACTCTTTGAAGAGGTAGGGTTTCAGAAGTTTTCAGGAAGATGGGCAAGGACTCTGCTGTCCTAGCTTCAGGGGGAAGCTGGTTCCACCACCGGGGTGCAAGGACAGAGAAGAGCTTGGACTGGGCTGAGCGGGAGCTGCCCTCCCGGAGAGTGGGAGAGCCAGCAGACCAGAGGTGGCAGAACGGAGTACTCGGGTTGGGGTGTAGGGTTTGAGCATAGCCTTAAGGTTCCTCTTCCTGCCCCATAGGCAAGTCTTGTAGTGGATGTAAGCTTTGACTGGAAGTCAGTGGTGTGTGCGGAGGAGCGGGGTGACTTGGGAAATTTTTGGAAAATTGAACACCAGGCAGGCCGCGGCGTTCTGGATAAATTGCAGGGATTTGATGGCACAAGCCGAGAGCCCAGCCAACAGTGAGTAGCAGCAGTCCAGATGGAAGATGACAAGCGCCTGAATTAGGACCTGCACCACTTCCTGTGTGATGTAGCGTCGTACTCTACAGATGTTGTAGAGCATGAACCTACAGGAGTGAGTGACTGCTGTGATGTTTGCAGATGTTGTTTGCAGAGAACAATTTCTTGTTCATCAATACACCATGACAGCGCAATACACAAGGGGTGGAACAGTGGCCACATCAAGGGTCACATCAAGGTTCTTTGCACTCTGGAAGGGGGACACTGTGGAGTTGTCAACTGTGATGAAGAGGTCTTGGAGTGGACAGGCCTTCAGTGGGAGGAAGAGCAGCTCCGTCCTGTCAAGGTTGAGCTTGAGGTGGTGGGACGTCATCCAAGCGGAGATATCTGCACGTAGTGATGGGTGTCGCCACCTGGGTGTCAGAAGGGTGGAAAAAGAAAAGTAGTTGAGTGTCATCCAGATAGCAATGATAGGAGAGACCATGTGAGGACATAATGGAGCTGAGTGACTTGGTGTATAGAGAGAAGAGGAGAGGGACTAGGACCGAGCCCTGGGGGACACCAGTACTGAGCATACGTTGAAACTTAGTCTGATGAAGAGAGAGCAGCTGGAGTAGCAGGGTTCTCTGGGTTGATCCATGTCTCCATCAGGGCCAAAAGGTCTAGGGACTGAAGGGCAGCATAGGCTGAGATGAACTCAGCGTTCTTGACCGCAGATCGCCAGTTCCAGGGATTCCACATGGGTTGTGTACGCAGGGTAGATTAAATTAGAAGGGTTGCAGCTAAGGGGTGGGGAGTGTCTGTAAATCCTACAGTGAGAGGAGCAAACAGGTACAGAAAACACACACATAGTTGACTAAAGAACTACAAAAAAGCTAAATGAGATAATCCGAAAACAACTAGGTAAGATACTTAATTGAGAGAGTGGTGTGGACCCTTAAAAAGTAGATGGCCCTAGACAGTACTAAACAACAAGATGAAAATGATACTTATCACTCCTGGAGATATCAGGAGTCCTCTAACTATAGAATGAAGCAGGTAGCCTAGTGGTTAGAGTGTTGGGCCAGTAACCGAAAGGTTGCAAGATCGAATCCCCAAGCTGACAATGTAAAAATCTGTTGTTCTGCCTCTGAACAAGGCAGTTAACCCATTGTTCCTAGGCCGTCATTGAAAATAAGAATTTGTTCTTAACTGACTTGCCTTTAAAAATTTAAAAATAAAAAGCACACTGAGCATGCACACGCTGTCAGAGCAGCTCACAAATCACTGCACCTGTACATAGCCCATCTATAAATAGCCCAAACAACTACGCTTCCCCTATTGTATTTATTTATTTTGTTCCTTTGCACCCCAGTATTTCTACTTTGCACACTCATCTACTGTCAAATCTACCATTCCAGTGTTTTACTTGCTTTATTGTATTTACTTCACCACCATGGCCTATTTATTGCCTTACCTCTCTTATCTTCCTCATTTGCACACACTGTACATAGACTTTTCTACTGTATTATTGACTGCATGTTTGTTTATTTCATGTGTAACTCTGTGTTGTTGAATGTGTCGAACTGCTTTGCTTTATCTTGGCCAGGTTGCAGTTGTAAATGAGAACTTGTTCTCAACTAGCCTACCTGGTTAAATAAAGGTGAAATAAATAAATACCTTTTTAAAAATAACAAAGATGTGTGGTCTCGTTGGATGAACACTGATTTCACATGGGACACAGAGACAGAGGGAGAGAAAGCCAGAGAAAACAGAGGGAGAGAAAGCCAGAGAAAACAGAGGGAGAGAGAACAAATGAAAGCGATAAACCATTTCTAGAAGAGCGAGAGAGAGAAGGGATGATATGACAACATCGATCAGACAGAAGGAGGGGTGTGCAGAGGAAAGAGGTAGAGATAAAACAGAGTGAGGAGGGAGAGAGCGAAAAGAAGGTGGAAGAGAGAAGAAGAGAAAGGAAAAGAGAGTAAGAAAGAAAGATAGAATTATAGAGCAAGAGTAGTGTTGTCACGATACCAGCACTGTGATACCGATACCAGGTTAAGTATCACAATACTCGATACACGATACCAGCACTGTGATACTGATACCAGGTTAAGTATCACAATACTCGATACACGATACCAGCACTGTGATACCGATACCAGGTTAAGTATCACAATACTCGATACACGATACCAGCACTGTGATACTGATACCAGGTTAAGTATCACAATACTCGATACACGATACCATCACTGTGATACCGATACCAGGTTAAGTATCACAATACTTGATACACGATACCAGCACTGTGATACCGATACCAGGTTAAGTATCACAATACTCGATACACGATACCAGCACTGTGATACCGATACCAGGTTAAGTATCACAATACTCGATACACGATACCAGCACTGTGATACTGATACCAGGTTAAGTATCACAATACTCGATACACGATACCAGCACTGTGATACCGATACCAGGTTAAGTATCACAATACTCGATACCAGCACTGTGATACCGATACCAGGTTAAGTATCACAATACTCGATACACGATACCAGCACTGTGATACCGATACCAGGTTAAGTATCACAATACTCGATACACGATACCAGCACTGTGATACCGATACCAGGTTAAGTATCACAATACTCGATACACGATACCAGCACTGTGATACTGATACCAGGTTAAGTATCACAATACTCGATACCAGCACTGTGATACTGATACCAGGTTAAGTATCACAATACTCGATACACGATACCAGCACTGTGATACCGATACCAGGTTAAGTATCACAATACTCGATACACGATACCAGCACTGTGATACCGATACCAGGTTAAGTATCACAATACTCGATACACGATACCAGCACTGTGATACCGATACAAGGTTAAGTATCACAATACTCGATACACGATACCATCACTGTGATACCGATACCAGGTTAAGTATCACAATACTCGATACACGATACCACGGCAAAAAAATAAGGCATATTAGCCAGTCACAGAATGGTACTTGATCCAGACAGTTACCAGCTACTGCTCTGTTCAATCAGTGGCCATCTTTTGAGTTCAATATCAGTACATTTGAAATGTTTTAAATAAAATAAAAAAATTCAGAGACAGCCGTGTATGCATTAATGAATAAATTAAACAAATCATACAATCAATTCAACTTCGTTTTTACCAGTCTAATTACATAACAACATAATGGTAATCATTTATTTGAATGGTAAACCTCTTGATAAACTGGGTGGAGCCAAGGCCTAACTACAGTACCGCTGAATAGAAAGAAGTGTGTGCATGAATTGTGGTATTTGAACCATTTTTCATGTCCTACTATCAAAAAAAATACAGAAGTTTAAGAGAAAGATGTTCCAACAGCAGTGAAGGTCGGAGAGAGAGGGAAGTGGAGGGTGGGAGAGAGAGAGAGGGAAAAGGGGAGGGTGGGAGAGAGAGAGAGGGAAAAGGGGAGGGTGGGAGAGAGAGGGAAAAGGGGAGGGTGGGAGAGAGGGAAAAGGGGAGGGTGGGAGAGAGAGGGAAAAGGGGAGGGTGGGAGAGAGAGGGAAAAGGGGAGGGTGGGAGAGAGCGGGAAAAGGGGAGGGTGGGAGAGAGAGGGAAAAGGGGAGGGTGGGAGAGAGAGGGAAAAGGGGAGGCTGGGAGAGAGAGGGAAGGGGAGGCTGGGAGAGAGAGGGAAGGGGAGGCTGGGATAGAGAGGGAAAAGGGGAGGGTGGGAGAGAGAGGGAAAAGGGGAGGGTGGGAGAGAGAGGGAAAAGGGGAGGGTGGGAGAGAGAGGGAAGAATGCAATCGACCTTGAGCTCACTTTGAGGGATGCCTGTGGAATACTGAGTACCTGGCCCACTCCTCCATCCCGCCTCTCCATCATGTCACTAGCAATGCCCAACGGACGTGACACATTCACGAACATTAGCCAGAACAAAGTCATTTTCAATGGGGTGTGAGCAGGGGAGCTGGGCTGGAGAGGTGACAAAGTGGCGGGGTGTGGACGTTATTTGAAAGTTTCCCAATGTTAGTCACCAGATAAAGATGAAAGACGGAGAAACTTCCTCTGATTGTTTACAGATTCAAACAGGGTTCCAGCTTGAAAGGGACTGAGGAGATGACTGGGCTCCAGGCTGAAAGGAACAGAGGAGATGACTGGGCTCCAGGCTGAAAGGGACAGAGGAGATGACAGGGCTCCAGACTGAAAGGGACAGAGGAGATGACAGGGCTCCAGACTGAAAGGGACAGAGGAGATGACAGGGCTCCAGACTGAGAGGGACAGAGGAGATGACAGGGCTCCAGGCTGAAAGGGACAGAGGAGATGACAGGGCTCCAGACTGAAAGGGACAGAGGAGATGACAGGGCTCCAGACTGAGAGGGACAGAGGAGATGACAGGGCTCCAGGCTGAAAGGGACAGAGGAGATGACTGGGCTCCAGGCTGAAAGGGACAGAGGAGATGACAGGGCTCCAGACTGAAAGGGACAGAGGAGATGACTGGGCTCCAGGCTGAAAGGGACAGAGGATATGACAGGGCTCCAGACTGAGAGGGACAGAGGAGATGACAGGGCTCCAGACTGAGAGGGACAGAGGAGATGACAGGGCTCCAGACTGAAAGGGACAGAGGAGATGACAGGGCTCCAGGCTGAAAGGGACAGAGGAGATGACAGGGCTCCAGGCTGAAAGGGACAGAGGAGATGACTGGGCTCCAGGCTGAAAGGGACAGAGGAGATGACTGGGCTCCAGACTGAAAGGGACAGAGGAGATGACAGGGCTCCAGGCTGAAAGGGACAGAGGAGATGACTGGGCTCCAGACTGAAAGGGACAGAGGAGATGACAGGGCTCCAGGCTGAAAGGGACAGAGGAGATGACAGGGCTCCAGACTGAAAGGGACAGAGGAGATGACAGGGCTCCAGACTGAAAGGGACAGAGGAGATGACAGGGCTCCAGACTGAAAGGGACAGAGGAGATGACAGGGCTCCAGACTGAAAGGGACAGAGGAGATGACAGGGCTCCAGACTGAAAGGGACAGAGGAGATGACAGGGCTCCAGGCTGAAAGGGACAGAGGAGATGACAGGGCTCCAGACTGAAAGGGACAGAGGAGATGACTGGGCTCCAGACTGAAAGGGACAGAGGAGATGACAGGGCTCCAGGCTGAAAGGGACAGAGGAGATGACTGGGCTCCAGACTGAAAGGGACAGAGGAGATGACAGGGCTCCAGACTGAAAGGGACAGAGGAGATGACAGGGCTCCAGACTGAAAGGGACAGAGGAGATGACAGGGCTCCAGACTGAAAGGGACAGAGGAGATGACTGGGCTCCAGACTGAAAGGGACAGAGGAGATGACAGGGCTCCAGACTAAAAGGGACAGAGGAGATGACTGGGCTCCAGGCTGAAAGGGACAGAGGAGATGACAGGGCTCCAGGCTGAAAGGGACAGAGGAGATGACAGGGCTCCAGACTGAAAGGGACAGAGGAGATGACTGGGCTCCAGACTGAAAGGGACAGAGGAGATGACAGGGCTCCAGACTGAAAGGGACAGAGGAGATGACAGAGCTCCAGACTGAAAGGGACAGAGGAGATGACAGGGCTCCAGACTGAAAGGGACAGAGGAGATGACAGGGCTCCAGACTGAAAGGGACAGAGGAGATGACTGGGCTCCAGACTGAAAGGGACAGAGGAGATGACAGGGCTACAGACTGAAAGGGACAGAGGAGATGACTGGGCTCCAGGCTGAAAGGGACAGACGAGATGACAGGGCTCCAGACTGAAAGGGACAGAGGAGATGACTGGGCTCCAGACTGAAAGGGACAGAGGAGATGACAGGGCTCCAGACTGAAAGGGACAGAGGAGATGACAGGGCTACAGACTGAAAGGGACAGAGGAGATGACTGGGCTCCAGACTGAAAGGGACAGAGGAGATGACAGGGCTCCAGACTGAAAGGGACAGAGGAGATGACAGGGCTCCAGGCTGAAAGGAACAGAGGAGATGACAGGGCTCCAGACTGAAAGGGACAGAGGAGATGACAGGGCTCCAGACTGAAAGGGACAGAGGAGATGACAGGGCTCCAGACTGAAAGGGACAGAGGAGATGACAGGGCTCCAGACTGAAAGGGACAGAGGAGATGACAGGGCTCCAGACTGAAAGGAACAGAGGAGATGACAGGGCTCCAGACTGAAAGGGACAGAGGAGATGACAGGGCTCCAGACTGAAAGGGACAGAGGAGATGACTGGGCTCCAGACTGAAAGGGACAGACGAGATGACAGGGCTCCAGGCTGAAAGGGACAGAGGAGATGACAGGGCTCCAGACTGAAAGGGACAGAGGAGATGACTGGGCTCCAGACTGAAAGGGACAGAGGAGATGACAGGGCTCCAGACTGAAAGGGACAGAGGAGATGACAGGGCTCCAGACTGAAAGGGACAGAGGAGATGACAGGGCTCCAGACTGAAAGGGACAGAGGAGATGACAGGGCTCCAGGCTGAAAGGGACAGAGGAGATGACAGGGCTCCAGGCTGAAAAAATGTCTGTTTACTGGGTGTTTCCCCTCACCTGACCCTCTCTCTGGAGTCTCCGAAGGTCTCTTTGAGGTCTTTGAGATCAGGGTAGTAGCTGGCAGGAGGAGAGATCACCTCCAACAGACCTGAACTGAACTCTGTAGAAAACCTGGGATAGACAGACACACACACACACACACACACAAACGATTTGTTATTCTCCTTCTGTTCTCTCTAAACCGTCAGGGGAATTATCAGACAGGAAACAGTCATCACAAGACAGGAAGCTGTGTGAGGTGGGGACAGGAAGTGAGGTCACTCACTCTTTCTCCAGTCCGGTCACCACGCTTTGGACGTATTCAGTGTCCGTCTGCAGAAACAGAAAATAATGTTATGTATATCACAGTGTGTGTGTGTGTGTGTGTGTGTGTGTGTGTGTGTGTGTGTGTGTGTGTGTGTGTGTGTGTGTGTGTGTGTGTGTGTGTGTGTGTGTGTGTGTGTGTGTGTGTGTGTGTGTGTGTGTGTGTGTGTGTGTGTGTGTGTGTGTGTATGTGTGTGTGTGTGTGTGTGTGTATATATATATGTGCATGTGTATGAGAGTGTCAGGGATTTGGGCACAAAAAAATACAAATTTAAACCAGAATAATAGAATGAGCTACACTACCGTTCAAAAGTTTGGGGTCACTTAGAAATGTCCTTGTTTTTGAAAGAAAAGCAAATTTTGTCCATTAAATTAACATCAAATTGATCAGAAATACATTGTAGACATTGTTAATGTTGTAAATGACTATTGAAGCTAGAACAGGCTGTTTTTTTTATGGAATATCTACATAGCCGTACAGAGGCCCATTATCAGCAACCATCACTGATGTGTTCCAATGGCACGTTGTGTTAGCTAATCCAAGTCTGTTGTATCAGTGTCCCTGTTTTGATGTAGCCTAGGCCTACTTGTTGTATGAATTTGTAATCTATCGTCCCACAACAGTCCCAGAGTCTGTTTAGAAAATGATATTTATTTATCGTATCGAACGACAAGCTGATCAATAGAAAAGGTCAACTTTTCTACTCTGGTGGATAGTAGATTGACAGGCTAGTGATTTTGCTGTTTGTTACTGGTCTTGTTGTCTGAGGAAAAGTACATGTGGACAGTTATTCTAACATCTTCAAGACAAATTACCATAATATCAATGTGGTCTGTCATTCTGAGCACTGTGGGTAGACACCCTAATCAGGTTATGCACCCAATTCATATGGGTCCGGTAAATTTCTCTCTTTTTTTTGAGAAACCCTGGTGTGTGTGTGTGTGTGTGTGTGTGTGTGTGTGTGTGTGTGTGTGTGTGTGTGTGTGTGTGTGTGTGTGTGTGTGTGTGTTTCCCCCCACCTCTCCTACGAAGACGATGATGACACAGTCATGTTTCTCCTCAGCTGAGAGCTTGTTGATGAGCGAGTGCAGCGTCTCAGCCAGGTACGACTTCACTTTACGCTTTACGGTAGGAATACCCATCACCATGGAGACTGGGGGAGATGAAATGACCCGGGTAAGAACAGAGTCAGACCATAGAGGAAGAAACACAAAAACACACAGGCTGAGAATAGAACGTGTTAAATGTGCTAACTAAGTTGCTTTGTATTTTAAGAAAACAAACATTTTCAATGAATGGAAGGCAGAAGTTTAACTGAGGAAAAGGTAGGAGAGGGAGAGAGACTGGTGGGAGGGAGAAAGTAAGAACGAAAGAAAGGGAGGGAGGGGAGAGGGAGGGAAAGAGTTTGGGGGGGAGAGCACAAGAGAGGGAGGGGAGAGAAATAAATATAGAGAGGGAGAGAGAGAAAGAGAGGGAGGGAGGGATAAAGAAAGAGAGAGAAAGAAAGAAAGAGAGAGAGAGCAAGAGAGAGGGAGGGGGAGAGAGAAATCCTCTGTATCATCATTAATAGGAGACTCCTACATTTCCTCAGTGAAAACAATGTATTGAGTAAATGTCAAATTGCCGTTTTATCTAATTACCATACAACAAACCACGTATTCACCCTGCACACCCTAATTGACAAACAAAGAAACCAAAACAAAGGCAAAGTCTTCTCATGCTTTGTTGATTTCAAAAAAGCTTTTGACTCAATTTGGCATTAGGGTCTGCCATAAAAATTGTTGGAAAGTGGTGTTGTAGGAAAAAGATACAACATTATCAAATCCATGTACACAAACAACAAGTGTGCGGTTAAAATTGGCAAAAACCCACACATTTAATTTCACAGGGCCGTGGGGTGAGACAGGGATGCAGCTTAAGCCCCACCCTCTTTAACATATATATCAACGAATTGGTGAGGGCACTAGAACAGTCTGCAGCACCCGGCCTCACCCTACTAGAATCTGAAGTAAAATGCGACCCGATTCAGGAAACTAGGTGTATGTCGCAAGTCACGACTTCACAGGAGAGCCTTTTGAACGAAAAAATGCGTTGTGTGCCTGGAGCCCAGTCATCTCCTCATGTGCCTTAATATCAAACTTGTATGTCATCTGTAAATACGAATACAATTGATATATTACAAGCCTAGTTGGTTTAGCCACAGAGAAAGGCAGCAACCTTCCTGCTAGCCATGATTGGCTGAGATAATGAGTGGGCTGGACATGCAGAGAGATGAGTTTGGATTGGTCTGCGGTGTTGCATCTTGGAGTCTATAAAATGAGCTGCTCATAATGCCTAGATAATCCTTTCTACTGCAGTTTTAATGTATTTAAATTTTACTTTAACCATGGAGAACTGCAAAAAAATTACTGTAAGTCGCTCTGGATAAGAGCGTCTGCTAAATGACTTAAATGTAAATGTGTGTAGTGATCTCTCAGAATGCCATTTTGCATCGATTGTATAATAATGCATCTGGAATTTGTCTTTCAGCATCAATCAGTAGAACACGCCTGACTCTAATCCACTAGTCCCACAGTCATCAAAAAGAGATCTAGCGCAAGCAAAGGCAGCAGCGCAGTCTTCAACTACATGCACCATTTCTTCAACTACGGAGTTGGGAAAACACGTGTGGACCTGAATTGTGAGAACTGCAGTGGCCAAAACAAGAACAAGTTTGTGCTCTGGTATTGTGCCTGGTGGACCATGCACAAGCTCCACCACAGTCTGGACCTTCACTTCCTGATCACAGGTCACACCAAGTTTGCCTCTGACTGGTGCTTCGGCCTCATCAAGCAGCGGTTCAGAAAGACCAGAGTGAACACTTTGTCTGAGATTGCTGGTGTTGTGAAGGACAGCACTGTGACATGGGTCAACATCCCACAGCTGGTTGGACTGGAGGATGGTACGGTGCTGGTGGAAAGCTATGGCTGGCAACAACACCTGACTCCGTACTTCAGGCCGCTGCCACAGATCAGGCAGACCCAGCACTTCAGGTAAAAAATGATTTTCATTATGATGTTATTCTTATCTAAACATGTGAGGTGAATTGATGTTGTGCAGGGTTATAATGTGTTCAGATTTTTTGTTTTCTGTTTTACAGCTTCGATGCTCTGGAGCCTGGTGTTGTCGCCAAGGAGCAGTCGGACTGTCGGGACCAGGTTTCAGCTGCTGCACAACGCTGACATCCTTCCTCCCATAGATGGTCTGCCTGTAAAAGCACCACCTGTAGTGTGGTTTTCCACTTTAAACAAGTCAAAATGAGGCTCAGTAGTGTGTGTGGCCTCCACGTGCCTGTATGACCTCCCTACAAGGCCTGGGCATGCTCCTGATGAGGTGGCGGATGGTCTCCTGAGGGATCTCCTCCCAGACCTGGACTAAAGCATCCGCCAACTCCTGGACAGTCTGTGGTGGATGGAGCGAGACATGATGTCCCAGATGTGCTCAATTGGATTCAGGTCTGGGGAACGGGCGGGCCAGTCCATAGCATCAATGCCTTCCTCTTGCAGGAACTGCTGACACACTCCAGCCACATGAGGTCTAGTATTGTCTTGCATTAGGAGGAACCCAGGGCCAACCGCACCAGCATATGGTCTCACAAGGGGTCTGAGGATCTCATCTCGGTACCTATTGGCAGTCAGGCTACCTCTGGCGAGCACATGGAGGGCTGTGCGGCCCCCCAAAGAAATGCCACCCCACACCATGACTGACCCACCGCCAAACCGGTCATGCTGGAGGATGTTGCAGGCAGCAAAACGTTCTCCACGGCGTCTCCAGACTGTCACGTCTGTCACATGTGCTCAGTGTGAACCTGCTTTCATCTGTGAAGAGCACAGGGCGCCAGTGGCGAATTTGCCAATCTTGGTGTTCTCTGGCAAATGCCAAACGTCCTGCACGGTGTTGGGCTGTAAGCACAACCCCCACCTGTGAAGGCATTTGGGCAGTGGTGTAAAGTACTTAAGTAAAAATACTTTAAATTACTACTTAAGTAGTTTTTGTGGTATCTACATGACTTCACTATATATCTATTTTTGGCACCTTTTACTTCACTACATTCGTAAAGAAAATAATGTACTTTTTACTCCATACATTTTCCTTGACACCCAAAAGTAGGAAAATTGTCCAATTCCCACACTTATCAAGAGAAAATCCCTGGTCATCCTTACTGCCTCTGATCTTGCAGACTCACTTAATAAGGAATTTGAAATTATTTATACTTTTACTCAAGTATGACATTTTAGTACTTTTTCCACCCCTGGGTGTGGCTGGGGGTTATAGCATTTATTTCACATGACCCATCAATTTAGACAGGTGTGTCTGGGTAAGTGTCATTAATATTTATAACATATTTTTATCTGGACACGTTGTTTACCTGGAATTTTTCCTTATTGTAGGCTACCACTTTTAGTCTTAATCTTTACTACACTACTCACTGTCTAGTACATGGCCTCACATGTGAATCCTTAAAGAGATGGGTGGGGCTAAGGCTTAAGAGGGTGTGAACAATGCTGAATGGGTGTAGACAATGGAGAGGTCTCTAGTAGGTACCAAAACATTCAAAGGCCGTTACAAGTATCAACTTTCAAAGTAGAAATACTTTCCCATTGTTCCTCAAAAATGCTGTGTATGATATTCCATTTTGTAGCTCTGAGTCTACTTTTATCCACTGTAAAAAATAAATCAATTCAAATGTTGCTACATAAGACAGAATCCAGGTTGTGAGTCACAAATGTCAACTGTTTGCTGAGGGCCAAATGGACTGCTGCTGTAGCAGCACCTTGATCTTCTGCACAGATGCTCTCAGACCTGGCCCTGATAGTACATCTCAGTAAGACAGAAAATAATGGTATTCCAAAAAAGATTCAGTTGCCAGGACCACAAATACAAAGTATATCTAGACACCGTTGCCCTAGAGCACACACAAAAAACTATACATACCTCGGCCTAAACATCAGAGCCACAGGTGACTTTCACAAAACTGTGAACGATCTGATAGACAAGGCAAGAAGGGCCTTCTATGCCATAAAAATAAAATTTGACATACCAATTAGGATATGGCTAAAAATACTTAAAATCAGTTATAGAACCCATTGCCCTTTATCTGGGGTCCGCTCACCAACCATGAATTCACAAAATGGGACAAACACCAAATTGAGACTCTGCATGCAGAAAACACCAAATAATAAATGCAGAGCCGAATTAGGCCAATACACGCTAATGATCAAAATCCAGAAAAGAGCCGTTAAATTCTAAATCCACCTAAAAGGAAGCGATTCCCAAACCTTCCATAACCTCTAACGCCTCCCTAACCCGGATCCGGGATCCCCCCCAACACAAAAGCTGACTAGCATAGCCTAGCCTAAAGTTACAGGGATATCATAAAATAAAATGTTCATGAAATCACAAGTCCAAGACACCAAATGAAAGATACAGATCCTGTGAATAAAGCCACCATTTCAGATTTTTTAAATGTTTTACAGGGAAGACACAATATGTAAATCTATTAGCTAAACACGTTAGCAAAAATCACAATTTTTCTTTGTCCACCATTTTCTCTCAACACCAGTAGCTATCACCAATTCGGCCAAATAAAGATATTGATAGCCACTAACCAAGAAAAACCCTCATCAGATGACAGTCTATTATTTATTTATGGTATAGGATAGGTTTTGTTAGAAAAATGTGCATATTTCAGGTATAAATCATAGTTTACAATTGCACCCACCATCACAACTCGACTAGAAAAAAATACAGAGAGCAACGTGTATTACCTAATTACTAATCATAAAACATTTCTTAAAAATACACAGCGTACACTAATTGAAAGACACAGATCCTGTGAATCCAGACAATATTTCAGATTTTCTAAGTGTCTTACAGCGAAAACACAATAAATCGTTATATTACCATAGCACATGTGCAAACATTACCCCAGCATTGATTCACGGCAAAAAGAGCGATAGCATTATCACCACCAAAATGTATTGATTTTTTCACTAACCTTCTCAGAATTCTTCAGATGACACTCCTGTACCATCATATTACAACATACATATAGAGTTTGTTCGAAAATGTGCATATTTAGCCACCAAAATCATGGTTAGACAATGAGAAAAGTAGCCAAGCTGGTCAGAAAATGTCGGGCGCCATATTAGACAGTGATCTAGTCTTATACATAAATACTCATAAACTTGACTAAAAAATACAGGGTGGACAGCGATTGATAGACAATTTAATTCTTAATACAATCGCGGAATTACATTTTTTAAATTATCCTTACTTTTCAATACAGGTTGCGCCAAGCGAAGCTACACCAAACAAAATGGCGGCATAAGCGTTTAACATTTTTCAACAGAAACACGATTTATCATCATAAATAGTTCTTACTATGAGCTGTTCTTCCATCAGAATCTTGGGCAATGAATCCTTTCTCCGGTCTAATCGTCTTTTGGTCGAAAGATCTCCTCTTGTCCCGTCGAAATGGCCACTAACGTTCACCATGCACTGGAAAAGTGCCCAGCTCTTCAAAGTGCATCACACAGAAATGCCATAAAATCGCCCTAAACGGATTTAAATTGCTATAAAATGGTTCAAATTAACTACCTTATGATGTTTTTAACACCTATAACGAGTAAAAACATGACCGGAGAAATATTACTGGCTAAACAACAGCTTGGAAGGAGGCAAGTCCGATGTCCATCGTGCGTCAGGCGCGGGCAGGAAAAGAAAGCTACTTCCGGTCTTTGGTGTTTTATAGAGGCCCTGATTGCGCAATCGACTCCATTCAAAGCGTCACCACGTACTGACATCCAGAGGAAGACGTAGGCAGTGTTTGTTTCTCCATAGCATTTACAGGGACTTTACAACCGACCTGGGAACAGGGGCCAAGATTTCTGAAATCTCACTCCCTGTCATGAAAAGTGCTGTAGAAGGAGTTCTGTTTCACTCAGAGACAAAATTCCAACGGCTATAGAAACTAGAGAGTGTTTTCTATCCAATAATAATAATAATATGCATATTGTACGAGCAAGAATTGAGTAGGAAGCCGTTTAATCTGGAGCCCGATTTATGCTAAGTCGAAACAGCACCCCCTATATTCGCAAGAAGATAAAGCCATCACCTACACAGAGATGAACCTGGAGAAGAATCCCCTAAGAAAGCTGGTCCTGGGGCTCTGTTCACAAACACACCCCACAGAGCCCCAGGATAGCAACACAATTAGACCCAACCAAATCATGAGAAAGCTAAAATATAATTACTTGACACATTGGAAGGAATTAACACTATTGTAAATACAACCCATATTTATGTTAATTTATTTTCCCTTTTGTACTTCAACTATTTGCACATCGTTACAACATTGTATATATACATAATATGACATTTGAAATGTCTTTATTATACATATATTTTTTTTTACTTTGTGAGCTTAATGTTTACAGTTAATTTTTATTGTTTATTTCACTTTTGTTTGTTACCTACTTCACTTGCGTTGGCCAATGTTAACATATGTTTCCCATGCCAATGAAGCCCTTAAATTTAAATGTAATTGAGAGAGAGGTGAGACAGCAGCTATTGTTATACTCCTGGCTATCAGTTGTATTCTGTGTCCTGAAGGGAGAGAGTAGAATAGGGAATACAGACAGACTATTATCTTCTTTAGAGGGGGTGATCCCCTGAAAACCACACTGAAAAACTAGAGACATATCACTCCATTTGTCCCACACTGACACAATAGGCCCAGGGATCTCTTTCACTGGGGAACAGGGCTGTGCGTGTGTGTTGGTGTTGCATTGTATACTGGTACCACGGTCATATCACGGTACCAAAAAGACATGATACTTATGATACCAACATTTTAGGTTCTAATTATCAGAGTAATAACTCGACAGACACTACGAAAGCTTAGACAGAGTTAAAACAATGATCCCAAAGGATCGAACAACTGAACAAAGACATGGTTCCACCCGTGGTAGTGTACATACCCCACTTTGGGTGGAGTCTCCTCCTTATCGCTAAACATTGCATCCTTATTGCTAGGCTGGGAGCTAAGTGATATGGGCCTTAAACGGAGAGTACAGGCCAGGCTGATAGGTTTTGCAAATTCGCCGTCACGCAGAGGAAACTCCGTTTTGCAAGAGGCATGTCTACAGCTTTACAGGAAAGAAAACGTCTCGTCTTGATCTCAAACGGTTAAAAATATGACCCATATTACCGGAGATACTTTTTGTTCTTTCTGCGCGATGTCGCGCGCATTTGATATAATTTCACACACCATGTCGAGGGCCGTTTTTAAACTAATCCCGGACACTAATTATTGGTTTGATAACAATCAACTTTGTTCAGTCTTGTTACCTAGCTAGCTAACAACCTGGTACATTGACAGGTCTGTGAAAATGTGCTACTCATGAGATGTGTTTCAAAGGTAGGATTCTTATAGGCCTAATGGAAGCCTAAAGTATAACACACTATTTGTGGTGCTCCTTACATTCTGTTTGGTGCCTAACGCTTTTAAAGTTGGGAACAGTGTGTGTACGTGTTCGGGAGGGAGAGTCTCTGTCTTTATGAGGGAGTGTGTGTCTGAGTGTTTATAAGGGGAGTATGTGTGTGTGTGTGTAACAGATGTAAATCGTACTCTCCTTGCGTTGTGTTTCGTCCAAATAAATCCCATCAGCCAGTGGTCCCCGTTTGAGCATCATTTATTTATTTTGCCCCTCCATCACATTTTCATACTGGCTGAACAAAATATAAAAATACAATATGTTGTTTAATAGGAAACAGCACGTTAGTTGTGCAGGGCTGAACTATATTGATGGCCGTCGATGGCAAAATCTGTAGCATGAAGACAACTGTGTTAGCAGTGGGCTTATGTGACCATTACATCGGTGTATGCTAGCTAACACACTTATTTACAGCAATCCTATGCCAAAGCACATCCCAGAAAGCCCCTCAATCCCTAACAGGTACCATATACCCACACATGTATAAATCAGTAATGTACAGCAAACTTGTACACATTGGAAAATAGAAAACAGTATTCAGAACGTGACCTACCCCTTGCAACACATTTTCATAGTGGGAAGACCTGACATTCGCGATCTCCCCTATCTGCAAGCGGGGCCAATCACAACACGCCTTATTGTCATCAGAGTTGAACCAACCAATAAGAATGCTTGAACATTAAATACACCTTTCTTTAGAGGCAAGTGGAAACATAACCAACTCTGTTACATGTGTCTGAGTGTTTATGAGGGAGTGTGTGTGTCTTAACTGAACAGTAAAGGTGGTTTCATGCAGTGTTTTCTCCTTATTGACACAATGACAAGCAGATCATTACTCACGTATATTCCTTCCTCCCATTCCTCCAGCCACATCACAGGTAGACCTGTGCTATTATCAGCAAATCAGTCATTCTATGCAGTATTCTATTATAGAGTGTGAAGTTCAATTCAATATGTGTTGTATTGAGTAGAAGTGTGACTGTCAGTGACAGGTTTTCTGGGTAGCAGATGCGCATAACATTTAGAAAATGGGAATAAATGTCGGGGGACGTGGCGAACAGAACACCCCCCCCCCCCCCCCCCCCCCAGTGGTATCTTGATACCTGGCTTGGTATGGTATCGTTAGTAAAACGTTTGTATCGTGACAACACTAGTGTGTGTGGTGTGTGTGTGTGTTTACACGATAGCACTCTGCTTCTCAGTCTTGCTGGAGAGAAAGGGAGGACCACGTCATCTTAATTGCTCTATTCTGCTCTCCTGCATGCACACTCCTTCCCTCCCTATCTTTCTCATCTAAGACCGGAGATGTTTGTCTTTCAAAATATTCAAATTAGAGGGCAGAAAAACAGGAAAATATTTGCATATATTTGCTTTGACCACCAAAAAATATCCAACCACACCAGGAGTGAGAAAACAACAGTGAGTGTGTGTGTGTTTAATCTCTATTATGGGGCTAGCTCTAGAGACAAACATTGGAAAACATGGGGGAAGAGGGAGGCACAATAAACAGACTGAAAGAGAGTGAATGAATGAGTGAAGGAGGAGAGAGAGAATGAAAGTGTCAGAATGGTGGAGTGTGATCTGTGCAGCGTGGAGAATCGGTCCTTGGTTTGCTTTGTGTCTCTCCACCCAGCACAGAGACACACACAGAACCAGGAAAGTAGGTCGGGATGAAAAGAGAGAGTGGGAAAGAGAGAAAAAGAGACGGAGACAGAAAAAAGGAGCAAATAAGAGGCAGAGGGAACTTTTGGAACTGTAATGTTTACTGTAAATGTTTTATTGTTAACTTCCACTTTTGTTTATCTATTTCACTTGTTTTGGCAATGTAAACGTATGTTTCCCATGCCAATAAAGGCCTTAAATTGACATTGAATTTGAGAGGGAGAAAAAAAGGGAGATCGTGACAGACAGACTGACGATGGAGGGATGGAGAGTGTGACCGAGGGAGGGAGAGAGGGGGGAGGGAGACAGTGAGACAGAAAATACAAGAAGCTAAAGGGAGGGGGGAGAGAGAGAGACTTCTTATGCCATCACTCAACCCCTTCATCCCCCATCCCCCTCAGAAAAGAACCCTGATTATCACATCCATCTGTGCCTCTGACAGACAAGTGAATGGTGATCTGACGTCCGCACAGAGACAGAATGGACCAACTGACCTGTGTGTGTGTGTGTGTGTGCGTGCGTGCGTGTGTATAGAAAGGCCTAGTAGAGATATAGAAGAGTATTGTGTGTGAGTTTAGATCCTAAGACTCTCAGACATCAGATTCAGTACCAGTAGTGCTGAATGGACCTGAAGGCTATCAGCTCCCCCTTGCTATCTGCTAGCTAGGCTAGTGCATGACACTCAAATATAAGGCTACATGGCAATCCCATCCGTTTATACCAGGGGTTTTCAACCAGTCCTTGTCCAGGGAGCCCCTCCCAGGGAAACCGGCAACCCAGGGACCCCCATCATACATCATGTCTTGTCATCAGGTGAATGATAATGGCAAGAAGAAGTAATCAACATTTCAAAACACATTTTTGTAAAGAGCAGCTGTTTAGCTGGTTAAACAAAAGTTAGCCATGTATTGGCAAAAATGTATGTCCAAGTCACAAAAAAGCTTTCCAGCGGCACTTGCCTCGCTGGTAGCCTATTCGCAGGTGCTTTTCAAAGTCTATGGGGCATTTCCATGATAATGGAATAACGCTAAGAATCAGATTTTATATTTAAACAAATGTATTCCAAACAAAAAAACATTGATTTCAAACCATAGAACTCTATGCACAAGGATTGCTTTTAAAGGTCCAACGCAGTCATTTTAATCTCAACATCAAATCATTTCTGGGGAACAATTAAGTAACTTAACGTAATTGTTTACAATTAAAATGGTCAAAAAGAAACAAAAATAGCTTTTTAGCAAAGAGTAATTTCTAAAGCAAGAATTTAGATAAAACTGTCTGGGAGAGGGGAAAACTGAAAACTAGCGGTTATTGGCAGAGCGGTTTGGAAGTCTTTCTTACTGGTCTATTAACTTCTTATGGCTGCAGGGGCAGTATTGAGTAGCTTGGATGAAAGGTGCACAGGGGTGCCCAGAGTACACGGCCTGCTCCTCAGTCATAGTTGCTAATATATGCATATTATTAGTAGATTTGGATAGAACACTCTGAAGTTTCTAAAACTGTTTGAATGTATTTCAGAACTCATATGGCAGAACTCATGTATAACAGAACTCATATGGCAGGCAAAAACCTGAGAAAAAAATCCAACCAGGAAGTGGGAAATCTGAGGTTGGTCGATTTTCAACTCAGCTCCTATTGAAGATACAGTGGGATATTGGTAATGTTGCACTTCCTAAGGCTTCCGCTAGATGTCAACAGTCGTTAGAACCTTGTCTGATGCTTCTACTGTGAGTGGGGCCGAAGGAGAGAGGAATGAGTCAGGTCTATCATGACCTGAACATGCACTGACCATGCGCGTTCACGTGAGAGCGAGCTCTGTTCCATCGCACTTCTGAAGACAATGGAATTCTCCGGTTGGAACATAATTGAAGAATTATGTTAAAAACATCCTAAAGATTGATTCAATACTTCGTTTGTCATGTTTTTACGGACTGTAATATAACTTTATCTTTTCGTCCGTACTTTCCGCTGGACCTGCCCGCGCATTGTGAGTTCGGAAAGTGTACTGAACGCTAGAACAACAAGGAGGAATTTGGACATAAATTGACATTATCGAACAAAACAAACATTTATTGTGGAACTGTGATTCCTGGGAGTGCATTCTGATGAAGATCATCAAAGGTAAGTGAATGTTTATAATGTTATTTCTGACTTCTGTTGACTGCATAATATGGCGGATATATTTGTGTCTTGATTGGGCTCTGAGCGCCGACTCAGATTATTGCATGGTTTGCTTTTTCCGTAAAGCTTTTTTGAAATCTGACACAGCGGTTGCATTAAGGAGAAGTGCATCTAAAATTCCATGCATAACAGTTGTATCTTTTAGCAATGTTTATTATGAGTATTCCTGTAAATTGGTGTGGCTCTCTGCAAAATCAAAGGATGTTTTGGAACTTCTGAACGTAAGGCGCCAATGTAAACTCAGATTTTTGGATATAAATATGAACTTTACCGAATAAAACATACATATATTGTGTAACATGAAGTCCTATGAGTGTCATCTGATGAAGATCATCAAAGGTTAGTGATTCATTTTATCTATATTTCTGCTTTTTGTGAATCCTCTCTTTGGCTGGAAAAATGGCTGTGTTATTCTGTGAATAGGCACTTTCGTCGTAAAGCCTTTTTGAATTCGGACACTCTGGCTGGATTTACAACAAGTGTATCTTTAAAATGGTGTAAAATACATGTATGTTTGAGGAATTTTAATTATGGGATTTCTGTTGTTTTGAATTTGGCGCCCTGCAGTTTCACTGGCTGTTGAAGAGGTGGGACGCTACCATCACACGTACCAAAGAGAGGTTAAGGAGAAGTATATCTTTAAATCTGTGAATAACACTTGTATCTTTTATTAATGTTTATTATGAGTATTTCTGTGATTTGATGTGGCTCTGTGCAAATTCACGGGATGTTTTGGAGGCAAAGCCAAATGTAAACTGAGGTTTTTGGATATAAATATGAACTTGATCGAACAAAACATACATGTATTGTGTAACATGTTGTCCCGGGAGTGTCATCTGATGAAGAATATCAAAGGTTAGTGATTCATTTTATCTCTATTTCTGCTTTTTGTGACTCCTCTCTTTGGTTGGAAAATCACTGTATGCTTTCTGTGACTAGTTGCTGACCAAACATAATGATATGTTCTGCTTTCGCCAAAAAACATTTTTGAAATCGGACACTGTGGTTGGATTAACGAGAAGTTTATCTTTAAAATGGTGTCTAATACTTGTATGTTTGAGAAATTTGAATTATGAGATTTCTGTTGATTGAATTTGGCGCCCTGCAATTTCATTGGCCGTTGGCGAGGAACCCCGTTCCCAGATAGGTTAAGTGGGGGAGTATCATAGATTTTAAGTATAGTTTTGTTACCTCTGTAGTCAAAACAATTTCATATGTATTGGAAATTAGCTAGGTTGAATTTGGTTATTTGAGTTACCTTTTTTATTTGCTTTTTAGAAGAGAGGTTGGAATCAAGTATGATGCCGTGGTTCTTAAAATCAGATACATAGACATCTGTCTCAGGGGCATCAGATCCCAACCTGGAGCTTTTCCCCTGATCCATAGACATCTGCCTCAGGGGCATCAGATACCACCTGGAGCTTTTCCCCTGATACATAGACATCTGTCTCAGGGGCATCAGATCCCAACCTGGAGCTTTTCCCCTGATACATAGACATCTGTCTCAGGGCATCAGATACCACCTGGAGCTTTTCCCCTGATACATAGACATCTGTCTCAGGGCATCAAATACCACCTGGAGCTTTTCCCCTGATACATAGACATCTGTCTCAGGGCATCACATACCACCGGGAGCTTTTCCCCTGATACATAAACCTCTGTCTCAGGGGCATCAGACACCACCTGGAGCTTTTCCCCTGATACATAGACATCTGTCTCAGGGGCATCAGATACCACCTGGAGCTTTTCCCCTGATACATAGACATCTGTGTCAGGGCATCAGATACCACCTGGAGCTTTTCCCCTGATACATAGACATCTGTCTCAGGGGCATCAGATATCACCTGGAGCTTCTCCCCTGATACATAGACATCTGTCTCAGGGGCATCAGATACCACCTGGAGCTTTTCCCCTGATACATAGACATCTGTCTCAGGGGCATCAGATTCCACCTGGAGCTTTTCCCCTGATACATAGACATCTGTCTCAGGGGCATCAGATACCACCTGGAGCTTTTCCCCTGATACATAGACATCTGTCTCAGGGGCATCAGATACCACCTGGAGCTTCTCCCCTGATACATAGACATCTGTCTCAGGGCATCAGATACCACCTGGAGCTTTTCCCCTGATACATAGACATCTGTCTCAGGGCATCAGATACCACCTGGAGCTTCTCCCCTGATACATAGACATCTGTCTCAGGGCATCAGATACCACCTGGAGCTTCTCCCCTGATACATAGACATCTGTCTCAGGGCATCAGATACCACCTGGAGCTTTTCCCCTGATACATAGACATCTGTCTCAGGGCATCAGATACCACCTGGAGCTTTTCCCCTGATACATAGACATCTGTCTCAGGGCATCAGATACCACCTGGAGCTTTTCCCCTGATACATAGACATCTGTCTCAGGGGCATCAGATACCACCTGGAGCTTTTCCCCTGATACATAGACATCTGTCTCAGGGGCATCAGATACCACCTGGAGCTTTTCCCCTGATACATAGGCATCTGTCTCAGGGCATCAGATACCACCTGGAGCTTTTCCCCTGATACACAGACATCTGTCTCAGGGGCATCAGATACCACCTGGAGCTTTTCCCCTGATACATAGACCTCTGTCTCAGGGGCATCAGATACCATCTGGAGCTTTTACCCTGATACATAGACATCTGTCTCAGGGGCATCAGATACCACCTGGAGCTTTTCCCCTGATACATAGACATCTGTCTCAGGGCATCAGATACCACCTGGAGCTTTTCCCCTGATACATAGACCTCTGTCTCAGGGGCATCAGATACAACCTGGAGCTTTTCCCCTGATACATAGACATCTGTCTCAGGGGCATCAGATACCACCTGTAGCTTTTCCCCTGATACACAGACATTTGTCTCAGGGGCATCAGATACCACCTGGAGTTTTTACCCTGATACATAGACCTCTGTCTCAGGGGCATCAGATACCACCTGGAGCTTTTCCCCTGATACATAGACATCTGTCTCAGGGGCATCAGATACCACCTGGAGCTTTTCCCCTGATACATAGACATCTGTCTCAGGGCATCAGATACCACCTGGAGCTTTTCCCCTGATACATAGACATCTGTCTCAGGGGCATCAGATACCACCTGGAGCTTTTCCCCTGATACATAGACATCTGTCTCAGGGCATCAGATACCACCTGGAGCTTCTCCCCTGATACATAGACATCTGTCTCAGGGGCATCAGATACCACCTGGAGCTTCTCCCCTGATACATAGACATCTGTCTCAGGGGCATCAGATACCACCTGGAGCTTTTCCCCTGATACATAGACATCTGTCTCAGGGGCATCAGATACCACCTGGAGCTTTTCCCCTGATACATAGACATCTGTCTCAGGGCATCAGATACCACCTGGAGCTTCTCCCCTGATACATAGACATCTGTCTCAGGGGCATCAGATACCACCTGGAGCTTTTCCCCTGATACATAGACCTCTGTCTCAGGGGCATCAGATACCACCTGGAGCTTTTCCCCTGATACATAGACATCTGTCTCAGGGGCATCAGATACCACCTGGAGCTTTTCCCCTGATACATAGACCTCTGTCTCAGGGGCATCAGATACCACCTGGAGCTTTTCCCCTGATACATAGACATCTGTCTCAGGGGCATCAGATACCACCTGGAGCTTTTCCCCTGATACATAGACCTCTGTCTCAGGGGCATCAGATACCACCTGGAGCTTTTCCCCTGATACATAGACATCTGTCTCAGGGGCATCAGATACCACCTGGAGCTTTTCCCCTGATACATAGACATCTGTCTCAGGGCATCAGATACCACCTGGAGCTTTTCCCCTGATACATAGACCTCTGTCTCAGGGCATCAGATACCACCTGGAGCTTTTCCCCTGATAATAGACATCTGTCTCAGGGGCATCAGATACCACCTGGAGCTTTTCCCCTGATACATAGACATCTGTCTTAGGGCATCAGATACCACCTGGAGCTTTTCCCCTGATAATAGACATCTGTCTCAGGGGCATCAGATACCACCTGGAGCTTTTCCCCTGATACATAGACATCTGTCTCAGGGCATCAGATACCACCTGGAGCTTTTCCCCTGATACATAGACATCTGTCTCAGGGCATCAGATACCACCTGGAGCTTTTCCCCTGATACATAGACATCTGTCTCAGGGCATCAGATACCACCTGGAGCTTTTCCCCTGATACATAGACATCTGTCTCAGGGGCATCAGATACCACCTGTAGCTTTTCCCCTGATACATAGACATCTGTCTCAGGGCATCAGATACCACCTGGAGCTTCTCCCCTGATACATAGACATCTGTCTCAGGGGCATCAGATACCACCTGGAGCTTCTCCCCTGATACATAGACATCTGTCTCAGGGGCATCAGATACCACCTGGAGCTTTTCCCCTGATACATAGACATCTGTCTCAGGGGCATCAGATACCACCTGTAGCTTTTCCCCTGATACATAGACATCTGTCTCAGGGCATCAGATACCACCTGGAGCTTCTCCCCTGATACATAGACATCTGTCTCAGGGGCATCAGATACCACCTGGAGCTTTTCCCCTGATACATAGACCTCTGTCTCAGGGGCATCAGATACCACCTGGAGCTTTTCCCCTGATACATAGACATCTGTCTCAGGGGCATCAGATACCACCTGGAGCTTTTCCCCTGATACATAGACCTCTGTCTCAGGGGCATCAGATACCACCTGGAGCTTTTCCCCTGATACATAGACATCTGTCTCAGGGGCATCAGATACCACCTGGAGCTTTTCCCCTGATACATAGACCTCTGTCTCAGGGGCATCAGATACCACCTGGAGCTTTTCCCCTGATACATAGACATCTGTCTCAGGGGCATCAGATACCACCTGGAGCTTTTCCCCTGATACATAGACATCTGTCTCAGGGCATCAGATACCACCTGGAGCTTTTCCCCTGATACATAGACCTCTGTCTCAGGGCATCAGATACCACCTGGAGCTTTTCCCCTGATAATAGACATCTGTCTCAGGGGCATCAGATACCACCTGGAGCTTTTCCCCTGATACATAGACATCTGTCTTAGGGCATCAGATACCACCTGGAGCTTTTCCCCTGATAATAGACATCTGTCTCAGGGGCATCAGATACCACCTGGAGCTTTTCCCCTGATACATAGACATCTGTCTCAGGGCATCAGATACCACCTGGAGCTTTTCCCCTGATACATAGACATCTGTCTCAGGGCATCAGATACCACCTGGAGCTTTTCCCCTGATACATAGACCTCTGTCTCATGGCATCAGATACCACCTGGAGCTTTTCCCCTGATACATAGACCTCTGTCTCAGGGCATCAGATACCACCTGGAGCTTTCCCCCTGATACATAGACATCTGTCTCAGGGCATCAGATACCACCTGGAGCTTTTCCCCTGATAATAGACATCTGTCTCAGGGGCATCAGATACCACCTGGAGCTTTTCCCCTGATACATAGACATCTGTCTCAGGGCATCAGATACCACCTGGAGCTTTTCCCCTGATACATAGACATCTGTCTCAGGGCATCAGATACCACCTGGAGCTTTTCCCCTGATACATAGACCTCTGTCTCAGGGCATCAGATACCACCTGGAGCTTTTCCCCTGATACATAGACCTCTGTCTCAGGGCATCAGATACCACCTGGAGCTTTTCCCCTGATACATAGACATCTGTCTCAGGGCATCAGATACCACCTGGAGCTTTTCCCCTGATACATAGACATCTGTCTCAGGGCATCAGATACAACCTGGAGCTTTTCCCCTGATACATAGACATCTGTCTCAGGGGCATCAGATACCACCTGGAGCTTCTCCCCTGATACATAGACATCTGTCCCAGGGGCATCAGATACCACCTGGAGCTTCTCCCCTGATACATAGACATCTGTCTCAGGGCATCAGATACAACCTGGAGCTTTTCCCCTGATACATAGACCTCTGTCTCAGGGCATCAGATACAAACTGGAGCTTTTCCCCTGACACATAGACATCTGTCTCAGGGCATCAGACACCACCTGGAGCTTTTCCCCTGATACATAGACATCTGTCTCAGTAGCATCAGATACCACCTGAAGCTTTTCCCCTGATACATAGACATCTGTCTCAGTAGCATCAGATACCACCTGGAGCTTTTCCCCTGACACATAGACATCTGTCTCAGGGGCATCAGATACCACCTGGAGCTTCTCCCCTGATACATAGACATCTGTCTCAGGGGCATCAGATACCACCTGGAGCTTTTCCCCTGATACATAGACATCTGTCTCAGGGCATCAGATACCACCTGGAGCTTCTCCCCTGATACATAGACATCTGTCTCAGGGGCATCAGATACCACCTGGAGCTTTCCCCCTGATACATAGACCTCTGTCTCAGGGGCATCAGATACCACCTGGAGCTTTTCCCCTGATACATAGACATCTGTCTCAGGGGCATCAGATACCACCTGGAGCTTTTCCCCTGATACATAGACATCTGTCTCAGGCCATCAGATACAACCTGGAGCTTTTCCCCTGATACATAGACATCTGTCTCAGGGGCATCAGATACCACCTGGAGCTTTTCCCCTGATACATAGACATCTGTCTCAGGGCATCAGATACCACCTGGAGCTTTTCCCCTGATACATAGACATCTGTCTCAGGGGCATCAGATACCACCTGGAGCTTTTCCCCTGATACATAGACATCTGTCTCAGGGGCATCAGATACCACCTGGAGCTTTTCCCCTGATACATAGACATTTGTCTCAGGGGCATCAGATACCACCTGGAGCTTTTCCCCTGATACATAGACATCTGTCTCAGGGGCATCAGATACCACCTGGAGCTTTTCCCCTGATACATAGACCTCTGTCTCAGGGGCATCAGATACAACCTGGAGCTTTTCCCCTGATACATAGACATCTGTCTCAGGGGCATCAGATACCACCTGTAGCTTTTCCCCTGATACATAGACATCTGTCTCAGGGCATCAGATACCACCTGGAGCTTCTCCCCTGATACATAGACATCTGTCTCAGGGGCATCAGATACCACCTGGAGCTTCTCCCCTGATACATAGACATCTGTCTCAGGGGCATCAGATACCACCTGGAGCTTTTCCCCTGATACATAGACATCTGTCTCAGGGGCATCAGATACCACCTGTAGCTTTTCCCCTGATACATAGACATCTGTCTCAGGGCATCAGATACCACCTGGAGCTTCTCCCCTGATACATAGACATCTGTCTCAGGGGCATCAGATACCACCTGGAGCTTTTCCCCTGATACATAGACCTCTGTCTCAGGGGCATCAGATACCACCTGGAGCTTTTCCCCTGATACATAGACATCTGTCTCAGGGCATCAGATACCACCTGGAGCTTTTCCCCTGATACATAGACATCTGTCTCAGGGCATCAAATACCACCTGGAGCTTTTCCCCTGATACATAGACATCTGTCTCAGGGCATCAGATACCACCGGGAGCTTTTCCCCTGATACATAAACCTCTGTCTCAGGGGCATCAGACACCACCTGGAGCTTTTCCCCTGATACATAGACATCTGTCTCAGGGGCATCAGACACCACCTGGAGCTTTTCCCCTGATACATAGACATCTGTGTCAGGGCATCAGATACCACCTGGAGCTTTTCCCCTGATACATAGACATCTGTCTCAGGGGCATCAGATATCACCTGGAGCTTCTCCCCTGATACATAGACATCTGTCTCAGGGCATCAGATACCACCTGGAGCTTTTCCCCTGATACATAGACATCTGTCTCAGGGGCATCAGATTCCACCTGGAGCTTTTCCCCTGATACATAGACATCTGTCTCAGGGGCATCAGATACCACCTGGAGCTTTTCCCCTGATACATAGACATCTGTCTCAGGGGCATCAGATACCACCTGGAGCTTCTCCCCTGATACATAGACATCTGTCTCAGGGCATCAGATACCACCTGGAGCTTTTCCCCTGATACATAGACATCTGTCTCAGGGCATCAGATACCACCTGGAGCTTCTCCCCTGATACATAGACATCTGTCTCAGGGCATCAGATACCACCTGGAGCTTCTCCCCTGATACATAGACATCTGTCTCAGGGCATCAGATACCACCTGGAGCTTTTCCCCTGATACATAGACATCTGTCTCAGGGCATCAGATACCACCTGGAGCTTTTCCCCTGATACATAGACATCTGTCTCAGGGGCATCAGATACCACCTGGAGCTTTTCCCCTGATACATAGACATCTGTCTCAGGGGCATCAGATACCACCTGGAGCTTTTCCCCTGATACATAGGCATCTGTCTCAGGGCATCAGATACCACCTGGAGCTTTTCCCCTGATACACAGACATTTGTCTCAGGGGCATCAGATACCACCTGGAGCTTTTCCCCTGATACATAGACCTCTGTCTCAGGGGAATCAGATACCACCTGGAGCTTTTCCCCTGATACATAGACATCTGTCTCAGGGGCATCAGATACCACCTGGAGCTTTTCCCCTGATACATAGACATCTGTCTCAGGGCATCAGATACCACCTGGAGCTTTTCCCCTGATACATAGACATCTGTCTCAGGGCATCAGATACCACCTGGAGCTTCTCCCCTGATACATAGACATCTGTCTCAGGGGCATCAGATACCACCTGGAGCTTCTCCCCTGATACATAGACATCTGTCTCAGGGGCATCAGATACCACCTGGAGCTTTTCCCCTGATACATAGACATCTGTCTCAGGGGCATCAGATACCACCTGTAGCTTTTCCCCTGATACATAGACATCTGTCTCAGGGCATCAGATACCACCTGGAGCTTCTCCCCTGATACATAGACATCTGTCTCAGGGGCATCAGATACCACCTGGAGCTTTTCCCCTGATACATAGACCTCTGTCTCAGGGGCATCAGATACCACCTGGAGCTTTTCCCCTGATACATAGACATCTGTCTCAGGGGCATCAGATACCACCTGGAGCTTTTCCCCTGATACATAGACATCTGTCTCAGGCCATCAGATACAACCTGGAGCTTTTCCCCTGATACATAGACATCTGTCTCAGGGGCATCAGATACCACCTGGAGCTTTTCCCCTGATACATAGACATCTGTCTCAGGGCATCAGATACCACCTGGAGCTTTTCCCCTGATACATAGACATCTGTCTCAGGGCATCAGATACCACCTGGAGCTTTTCCCCTGATACATAGACATCTGTCTCAGGGCATCAGATACCACCTGGAGCTTTTCCCCTGATACATAGACCTCTGTCTCAGGGCGTCAGATACCACCTGGAGCTTTTCCCCTGATAATAGACATCTGTCCCAGGGGCATCAGATACCACCTGGAGCTTTTCCCCTGATACATAGACATCTGTCTTAGGGCATCAGATACCACCTGGAGCTTTTCCCCTGATAATAGACATCTGTCTCAGGGGCATCAGATACCACCTGGAGCTTTTCCCCTGATACATAGACATCTGTCTCAGGGCATCAGATACCACCTGGAGCTTTTCCCCTGATACATAGACATCTGTCTCAGGGCATC
Source organism: Salvelinus fontinalis (assembly GCF_029448725.1). NCBI lineage: Eukaryota > Metazoa > Chordata > Actinopteri > Salmoniformes > Salmonidae > Salvelinus > Salvelinus fontinalis. The sequence continues at coordinate 3,947,137 of NC_074687.1, forward strand.
AGATACCACCTGGAGCTTTTCCCCTGATACATAGACCTCTGTCTCATGGCATCAGATACCACCTGGAGCTTTTCCCCTGATACATAGACCTCTGTCTCAGGGCATCAGATACCACCTGGAGCTTTCCCCCTGATACATAGACATCTGTCTCAGGGCATCAGATACCACCTGGAGCTTTTCCCCTGATAATAGACATCTGTCTCAGGGGCATCAGATACCACCTGGAGCTTTTCCCCTGATACATAGACATCTGTCTCAGGGCATCAGATACCACCTGGAGCTTTTCCCCTGATACATAGACATCTGTCTCAGGGCATCAGATACCACCTGGAGCTTTTCCCCTGATACATAGACATCTGTCTCAGGGCATCAGATACCACCTGGAGCTTTTCCCCTGATACATAGACATCTGTCTCAGGGCATCAGATACAACCTGGAGCGTTTCCCCTGATACATAGACATCTGTCTCAGGGGCATCAGATACCACCTGGAGCTTCTCCCCTGATACATAGACATCTGTCCCAGGGGCATCAGATACCACCTGGAGCTTCTCCCCTGATACATAGACATCTGTCTCAGGGCATCAGATACAACCTGGAGCTTTTCCCCTGATACATAGACCTCTGTCTCAGGGCATCAGATACAAACTGGATCTTTTCCCCTGACACATAGACATCTGTCTCAGGGCATCAGACACCACCTGGAGCTTTTCCCCTGATACATAGACATCTGTCTCAGTAGCATCAGATACCACCTGGAGCTTTTCCCCTGATACATAGACATCTGTCTCAGTAGCATCAGATACCACCTGGAGCTTTTCCCCTGACACATAGACATCTGTCTCAGGGGCATCAGATACCACCTGGAGCTTCTCCCCTGATACATAGACATCTGTCTCAGGGGCATCAGATACCACCTGGAGCTTTTCCCCTGATACATAGACATCTGTCTCAGGGGCATCAGATACCACCTGTAGCTTTTCCCCTGATACATAGACATCTGTCTCAGGGCATCAGATACCACCTGGAGCTTCTCCCCTGATACATAGACATCTGTCTCAGGGGCATCAGATACCACCTGGAGCTTTTCCCCTGATACATAGACCTCTGTCTCAGGGGCATCAGATACCACCTGGAGCTTTTCCCCTGATACATAGACATCTGTCTCAGGGGCATCAGATACCACCTGGAGCTTTTCCCCTGATACATAGACCTCTGTCTCAGGGGCATCAGATACCACCTGGAGCTTTTCCCCTGATACATAGACATCTGTCTCAGGGCATCAGATACCACCTGGAGCTTTTCCCCTGATACATAGACATCTGTCTCAGGGCATCAGATACCACCTGGAGCTTTTCCCCTGATACATAGACCTCTGTCTCAGGGCATCAGATACCACCTGGAGCTTTTCCCCTGATAATAGACATCTGTCTCAGGGGCATCAGATACCACCTGGAGCTTTTCCCCTGATACATAGACATCTGTCTTAGGGCATCAGATACCACCTGGAGCTTTTCCCCTGGTAATAGACATCTGTCTCAGGGGCATCAGATACCACCTGGAGCTTTTCCCCTGATACATAGACATCTGTCTCAGGGCATCAGATACCACCTGGAGCTTTTCCCCTGATACATAGACATCTGTCTCAGGGCATCAGATACCACCTGGAGCTTTTCCCCTGATACATAGACCTCTGTCTCATGGCATCAGATACCACCTGGAGCTTTTCCCCTGATACATAGACCTCTGTCTCAGGGCATCAGATACCACCTGGAGCTTTCCCCCTGATACATAGACATCTGTCTCAGGGCATCAGATACCACCTGGAGCTTTTCCCCTGATAATAGACATCTGTCTCAGGGGCATCAGATACCACCTGGAGCTTTTCCCCTGATACATAGACATCTGTCTCAGGGCATCAGATACCACCTGGAGCTTTTCCCCTGATACATAGACATCTGTCTCAGGGCATCAGATACCACCTGGAGCTTTTCCCCTGATACATAGACCTCTGTCTCAGGGCATCAGATACCACCTGGAGCTTTTCCCCTGATACATAGACCTCTGTCTCAGGGCATCAGATACCACCTGGAGCTTTTCCCCTGATACATAGACATCTGTCTCAGGGCATCAGATACCACCTGGAGCTTTTCCCCTGATACATAGACATCTGTCTCAGGGCATCAGATACAACCTGGAGCTTTTCCCCTGATACATAGACATCTGTCTCAGGGGCATCAGATACCACCTGGAGCTTCTCCCCTGATACATAGACATCTGTCCCAGGGGCATCAGATACCACCTGGAGCTTCTCCCCTGATACATAGACATCTGTCTCAGGGCATCAGATACAACCTGGAGCTTTTCCCCTGATACATAGACCTCTGTCTCAGGGCATCAGATACAAACTGGAGCTTTTCCCCTGACACATAGACATCTGTCTCAGGGCATCAGACACCACCTGGAGCTTTTCCCCTGATACATAGACATCTGTCTCAGTAGCATCAGATACCACCTGAAGCTTTTCCCCTGATACATAGACATCTGTCTCAGTAGCATCAGATACCACCTGGAGCTTTTCCCCTGACACATAGACATCTGTCTCAGGGGCATCAGATACCACCTGGAGCTTCTCCCCTGATACATAGACATCTGTCTCAGGGGCATCAGATACCACCTGGAGCTTTTCCCCTGATACATAGACATCTGTCTCAGGGGCATCAGATACCACCTGTAGCTTTTCCCCTGATACATAGACATCTGTCTCAGGGCATCAGATACCACCTGGAGCTTCTCCCCTGATACATAGACATCTGTCTCAGGGGCATCAGATACCACCTGGAGCTTTTCCCCTGATACATAGACCTCTGTCTCAGGGGCATCAGATACCACCTGGAGCTTTTCCCCTGATACATAGACATCTGTCTCAGGGGCATCAGATACCACCTGGAGCTTTTCCCCTGATACATAGACATCTGTCTCAGGCCATCAGATACAACCTGGAGCTTTTCCCCTGATACATAGACATCTGTCTCAGGGGCATCAGATACCACCTGGAGCTTTTCCCCTGATACATAGACATCTGTCTCAGGCCATCAGATACAACCTGGAGCTTTCCCCTGATACATAGACATCTGTCTCAGGGCATCAGATACCACCTGGAGCTTTTCCCCTGATACATAGACATCTGTCTCAGGGCATCAGATACCACCTGGAGCTTTTCCCCTGATACATAGACCTCTGTCTCAGGGCATCAGATACCACCTGGAGCTTTCCCCCTGATACATAGACATCTGTCTCAGGGCATCAGATACCACCTGGAGCTTTTCCCCTGATACATAGACATCTGTCTCAGGGCATCAGATACCACCTGGAGCTTTTCCCCTGATACATAGACCTCTGTCTCATGGCATCAGATACCACCTGGAGCTTTTCCCCTGATACATAGACCTCTGTCTCAGGGCATCAGATACCACCTGGAGCTTTCCCCCTGATACATAGACATCTGTCTCAGGGCATCAGATACCACCTGGAGCTTTTCCCCTGATAATAGACATCTGTCTCAGGGGCATCAGATACCACCTGGAGCTTTTCCCCTGATACATAGACATCTGTCTCAGGGCATCAGATACCACCTGGAGCTTTTCCCCTGATACATAGACATCTGTCTCAGGGCATCAGATACCACCTGGAGCTTTTCCCCTGATACATAGACCTCTGTCTCAGGGCATCAGATACCACCTGGAGCTTTTCCCCTGATACATAGACCTCTGTCTCAGGGCATCAGATACCACCTGGAGCTTTTCCCCTGATACATAGACATCTGTCTCAGGGCATCAGATACCACCTGGAGCTTTTCCCCTGATACATAGACATCTGTCTCAGGGCATCAGATACAACCTGGAGCTTTTCCCCTGATACATAGACATCTGTCTCAGGGGCATCAGATACCACCTGGAGCTTCTCCCCTGATACATAGACATCTGTCCCAGGGGCATCAGATACCACCTGGAGCTTCTCCCCTGATACATAGACATCTGTCTCAGGGCATCAGATACAACCTGGAGCTTTTCCCCTGATACATAGACCTCTGTCTCAGGGCATCAGATACAAACTGGAGCTTTTCCCCTGACACATAGACATCTGTCTCAGGGCATCAGACACCACCTGGAGCTTTTCCCCTGATACATAGACATCTGTCTCAGTAGCATCAGATACCACCTGAAGCTTTTCCCCTGATACATAGACATCTGTCTCAGTAGCATCAGATACCACCTGGAGCTTTTCCCCTGACACATAGACATCTGTCTCAGGGGCATCAGATACCACCTGGAGCTTCTCCCCTGATACATAGACATCTGTCTCAGGGGCATCAGATACCACCTGGAGCTTTTCCCCTGATACATAGACATCTGTCTCAGGGGCATCAGATACCACCTGTAGCTTTTCCCCTGATACATAGACATCTGTCTCAGGGCATCAGATACCACCTGGAGCTTCTCCCCTGATACATAGACATCTGTCTCAGGGGCATCAGATACCACCTGGAGCTTTTCCCCTGATACATAGACCTCTGTCTCAGGGGCATCAGATACCACCTGGAGCTTTTCCCCTGATACATAGACATCTGTCTCAGGGGCATCAGATACCACCTGGAGCTTTTCCCCTGATACATAGACATCTGTCTCAGGCCATCAGATACAACCTGGAGCTTTTCCCCTGATACATAGACATTTGTCTCAGGGGCATCAGATACCACCTGGAGCTTTTCCCCTGATACATAGACATCTGTCTCAGGCCATCAGATACAACCTGGAGCTTTTCCCCTGATACATAGACATCTGTCTCAGGGCATCAGATACCACCTGGAGCTTTTCCCCTGATACATAGACATCTGTCTCAGGGCATCAGATACCACCTGGAGCTTTTCCCCTGATACATAGACCTCTGTCTCAGGGCATCAGATACCACCTGGAGCTTTCCCCCTGATACATAGACATCTGTCTCAGGGCATCAGATACCACCTGGAGCTTTTCCCCTGATAATAGACATCTGTCTCAGGGGCATCAGATACCACCTGGAGCTTTTCCCCTGATACATAGACATCTGTCTCAGGGCATCAGATACCACCTGGAGCTTTCCCCTGATACATAGACATCTGTCTCAGGGCATCAGATACCACCTGGAGCTTTTCCCCTGATACATAGACCTCTGTCTCAGGGCATCAGATACCACCTGGAGCTTTTCCCCTGATACATAGGCATCTGTCTCAGGGCATCAGATACCACCTGGAGCTTTTCCCCTGATACATAGACATCTGTCTCAGGGCATCAGATACCACCTGGAGCTTCTCCCCTGATACATAGACATCTGTCTCAGGGGCATCAGATACCACCTGGAGCTTTTCCCCTGATACATAGACCTCTGTCTCAGGAGCATCAGATACCACCTGGAGCTTTTCCCCTGATACATAGACATCTGTCTCAGGGGCATCAGATACCACCTGGAGCTTTTCCCCTGATACATAGACATCTGTCTCAGGCCATCAGATACAACCTGGAGCTTTTCCCCTGATACATAGACATCTGTCTCAGGGGCATCAGATACCACCTGGAGCTTTTCCCCTGATACATAGACATCTGTCTCAGGGCATCAGATACCACCTGGAGCTTTTCCCCTGATACATAGACATCTGTCTCAGGGCATCAGATACCACCTGGAGCTTTTCCCCTGATACATAGACATCTGTCTCAGGGCATCAGATACCACCTGGAGCTTTTCCCCTGATACATAGACCTCTGTCTCAGGGCATCAGATACCACCTGGAGCTTTTCCCCTGATAATAGACATCTGTCTCAGGGGCATCAGATACCACCTGGAGCTTTTCCCCTGATACATAGACATCTGTCTCAGGCCATCAGATACAACCTGGAGCTTTTCCCCTGATACATAGACATTTGTCTCAGGGGCATCAGATACCACCTGGAGCTTTTCCCCTGATACATAGACCTCTGTCTCAGGGGCATCAGATACCACCTGGAGCTTCTCCCCTGATACATAGACATCTGTCTCAGGGGCATCAGATACCACCTGGAGCTTTTCCCCTGATACATAGACATCTGTCTCAGGGGCATCAGATACCACCTGGAGCTTTTCCCCTGATACATAGACATCTGTCTCAGGGCATCAGATACCACCTGGAGCTTCTCCCCTGATACATAGACATCTGTCTCAGGGGCATCAGATACCACCTGGAGCTTTTCCCCTGATACATAGACCTCTGTCTCAGGGGCATCAGATACCACCTGGAGCTTTTCCCCTGATACATAGACATCTGTCTCAGGGGCATCAGATACCACCTGGAGCTTTTCCCCTGATACATAGACATCTGTCTCAGGCCATCAGATACAACCTGGAGCTTTTCCCCTGATACATAGACATTTGTCTCAGGGGCATCAGATACCACCTGGAGCTTTTCCCCTGATACATAGACATCTGTCTCAGGCCATCAGATACAACCTGGAGCTTTTCCCCTGATACATAGACATCTGTCTCAGGGCATCAGATACCACCTGGAGCTTTTCCCCTGATACATAGACATCTGTCTCAGGGCATCAGATACCACCTGGAGCTTTTCCCCTGATACATAGACCTCTGTCTCAGGGCATCAGATACCACCTGGAGCTTTCCCCCTGATACATAGACATCTGTCTCAGGGCATCAGATACCACCTGGAGCTTTTCCCCTGATAATAGACATCTGTCTCAGGGGCATCAGATACCACCTGGAGCTTTTCCCCTGATACATAGACATCTGTCTCAGGGCATCAGATACCACCTGGAGCTTTCCCCTGATACATAGACATCTGTCTCAGGGCATCAGATACCACCTGGAGCTTTTCCCCTGATACATAGACCTCTGTCTCAGGGCATCAGATACCACCTGGAGCTTTTCCCCTGATACATAGGCATCTGTCTCAGGGCATCAGATACCACCTGGAGCTTTTCCCCTGATACATAGACATCTGTCTCAGGGCATCAGATACCACCTGGAGCTTCTCCCCTGATACATAGACATCTGTCTCAGGGGCATCAGATACCACCTGGAGCTTTTCCCCTGATACATAGACCTCTGTCTCAGGAGCATCAGATACCACCTGGAGCTTTTCCCCTGATACATAGACATCTGTCTCAGGGGCATCAGATACCACCTGGAGCTTTTCCCCTGATACATAGACATCTGTCTCAGGCCATCAGATACAACCTGGAGCTTTTCCCCTGATACATAGACATCTGTCTCAGGGGCATCAGATACCACCTGGAGCTTTTCCCCTGATACATAGACATCTGTCTCAGGGCATCAGATACCACCTGGAGCTTTTCCCCTGATACATAGACATCTGTCTCAGGGCATCAGATACCACCTGGAGCTTTTCCCCTGATACATAGACATCTGTCTCAGGGCATCAGATACCACCTGGAGCTTTTCCCCTGATACATAGACCTCTGTCTCAGGGCATCAGATACCACCTGGAGCTTTTCCCCTGATAATAGACATCTGTCTCAGGGGCATCAGATACCACCTGGAGCTTTTCCCCTGATACATAGACATCTGTCTTAGGGCATCAGATACCACCTGGAGCTTTTCCCCTGATAATAGACATCTGTCTCAGGGGCATCAGATACCACCTGGAGCTTTTCCCCTGATACATAGACATCTGTCTCAGGGCATCAGATACCACCTGGAGCTTTTCCCCTGATACATAGACCTCTGTCTCATGGCATCAGATACCACCTGGAGCTTTTCCCCTGATACATAGACCTCTGTCTCAGGACATCAGATACCACCTGGAGCTTTCCCCCTGATACATAGACATCTGTCTCAGGGCATCAGATACCACCTGGAGCTTTTCCCCTGATAATAGACATCTGTCTCAGGGGCATCAGATACCACCTGGAGCTTTTCCCCTGATACATAGACATCTGTCTCAGGGCATCAGATACCACCTGGAGCTTTTCCCCTGATACATAGACATCTGTCTCAGGGCATCAGATACCACCTGGAGCTTTTCCCCTGATACATAGACCTCTGTCTCAGGGCATCAGATACCACCTGGAGCTTTTCCCCTGATACATAGACCTCTGTCTCAGGGCATCAGATACCACCTGGAGCTTTTCCCCTGATACATAGACATCTGTCTCAGGGCATCAGATACCACCTGGAGCTTTTCCCCTGATACATAGACATCTGTCTCAGGGCATCAGATACAACCTGGAGCTTTTCCCCTGATACATAGACATCTGTCTCAGGGGCATCAGATACCACCTGGAGCTTCTCCCCTGATACATAGACATCTGTCCCAGGGGCATCAGATACCACCTGGAGCTTCTCCCCTGATACATAGACATCTGTCTCAGGGCATCAGATACAACCTGGAGCTTTTCCCCTGATACATAGACCTCTGTCTCAGGGCATCAGATACAAACTGGAGCTTTTCCCCTGACACATAGACATCTGTCTCAGGGCATCAGACACCACCTGGAGCTTTTCCCCTGATACATAGACATCTGTCTCAGTAGCATCAGATACCACCTGAAGCTTTTCCCCTGATACATAGACATCTGTCTCAGTAGCATCAGATACCACCTGGAGCTTTTCCCCTGACACATAGACATCTGTCTCAGGGGCATCAGATACCACCTGGAGCTTCTCCCCTGATACATAGACATCTGTCTCAGGGGCATCAGATACCACCTGGAGCTTTTCCCCTGATACATAGACATCTGTCTCAGGGGCATCAGATACCACCTGTAGCTTTTCCCCTGATACATAGACATCTGTCTCAGGGCATCAGATACCACCTGGAGCTTCTCCCCTGATACATAGACATCTGTCTCAGGGGCATCAGATACCACCTGGAGCTTTTCCCCTGATACATAGACCTCTGTCTCAGGGGCATCAGCTACCACCTGGAGCTTTTCCCCTGATACATAGACATCTGTCTCAGGGGCATCAGATACCACCTGGAGCTTTTCCCCTGATACATAGACCTCTGTCTCAGGGGCATCAGATACCACCTGGAGCTTTTCCCCTGATACATAGACATCTGTCTCAGGGGCATCAGATACCACCTGGAGCTTTTCCCCTGATACATAGACATCTGTCTCAGGGCATCAGATACCACCTGGAGCTTTTCCCCTGATACATAGACATCTGTCTCAGGGCATCAGATACCACCTGGAGCTTTTCCCCTGATACATAGACATCTGTCTCAGGGCATCAGATACCACCTGGAGCTTTTCCCCTGATACATAGACCTCTGTCTCAGGGCATCAGATACCACCTGGAGCTTTTCCCCTGATAATAGACATCTGTCTCAGGGGCATCAGATACCACCTGGAGCTTTTCCCCTGATACATAGACATCTGTCTTAGGGCATCAGATACCACCTGGAGCTTTTCCCCTGATAATAGACATCTGTCTCAGGGGCATCAGATACCACCTGGAGCTTTTCCCCTGATACATAGACATCTGTCTCAGGGCATCAGATACCACCTGGAGCTTTTCCCCTGATACATAGACATCTGTCTCAGGGCATCAGATACCACCTGGAGCTTTTCCCCTGATACATAGACCTCTGTCTCATGGCATCAGATACCACCTGGAGCTTTTCCCCTGATACATAGACATCTGTCTCAGGGCATCAGATACCACCTGGAGCTTTCCCCCTGATACATAGACATCTGTCTCAGGGCATCAGATACCACCTGGAGCTTCTCCCCTGATAATAGACCTCTGTCTCAGGGGCATCAGATACCACCTGGAGCTTTTCCCCTGATACATAGACATCTGTCTCAGGGGCATCAGATACCACCTGGAGCTTCTCCCCTGATACATAGACATCTGTCTCAGGGGCATCAGATACCACCTGGAGCTTTTCCCCTGATACATAGACATCTGTCTCAGGGGCATCAGATACCACCTGTAGCTTTTCCCCTGATACATAGACATCTGTCTCAGGGCATCAGATACCACCTGGAGCTTCTCCCCTGATACATAGACATCTGTCTCAGGGGCATCAGATACCACCTGGAGCTTTTCCCCTGATACATAGACCTCTGTCTCAGGGGCATCAGCTACCACCTGGAGCTTTTCCCCTGATACATAGACATCTGTCTCAGGGGCATCAGATACCACCTGGAGCTTTTCCCCTGATACATAGACCTCTGTCTCAGGGGCATCAGATACCACCTGGAGCTTTTCCCCTGATACATAGACATCTGTCTCAGGGGCATCAGATACCACCTGGAGCTTTTCCCCTGATACATAGACATCTGTCTCAGGGCATCAGATACCACCTGGAGCTTTTCCCCTGATACATAGACATCTGTCTCAGGGCATCAGATACCACCTGGAGCTTTTCCCCTGATACATAGACATCTGTCTCAGGGCATCAGATACCACCTGGAGCTTTTCCCCTGATACATAGACCTCTGTCTCAGGGCATCAGATACCACCTGGAGCTTTTCCCCTGATAATAGACATCTGTCTCAGGGGCATCAGATACCACCTGGAGCTTTTCCCCTGATACATAGACATCTGTCTTAGGGCATCAGATACCACCTGGAGCTTTTCCCCTGATAATAGACATCTGTCTCAGGGGCATCAGATACCACCTGGAGCTTTTCCCCTGATACATAGACATCTGTCTCAGGGCATCAGATACCACCTGGAGCTTTTCCCCTGATACATAGACATCTGTCTCAGGGCATCAGATACCACCTGGAGCTTTTCCCCTGATACATAGACCTCTGTCTCATGGCATCAGATACCACCTGGAGCTTTTCCCCTGATACATAGACATCTGTCTCAGGGCATCAGATACCACCTGGAGCTTTCCCCCTGATACATAGACATCTGTCTCAGGGCATCAGATACCACCTGGAGCTTCTCCCCTGATAATAGACCTCTGTCTCAGGGGCATCAGATACCACCTGGAGCTTTTCCCCTGATACATAGACATCTGTCTCAGGGGCATCAGATACCACCTGGAGCTTTTCCCCTGATACATAGACATCTGTCTCAGGGCATCAGATACCACCTGGAGCTTTTCCCCTGATACATAGACATCTGTCTCAGGGCATCAGATACCACCTGGAGCTTTTCCCCTGATACATAGACATCTGTCTCAGGGCATCAGATACCACCTGGAGCTTTTCCCCTGATACATAGACCTCTGTCTCAGGGCATCAGATACCACCTGGAGCTTTTCCCCTGATAATAGACATCTGTCTCAGGGGCATCAGATACCACCTGGAGCTTTTCCCCTGATACATAGACATCTGTCTTAGGGCATCAGATACCACCTGGAGCTTTTCCCCTGATAATAGACATCTGTATCAGGGGCATCAGATACCACCTGGAGCTTTTCCCCTGATACATAGACATCTGTCTCAGGGCATCAGATACCACCTGGAGCTTTTCCCCTGATACATAGACATCTGTCTCAGGGCATCAGATACCACCTGGAGCTTTTCCCCTGATACATAGACCTCTGTCTCATGGCATCAGATACCACCTGGAGCTTTTCCCCTGATACATAGACCTCTGTCTCAGGGCATCAGATACCACCTGGAGCTTTCCCCCTGATACATAGACATCTGTCTCAGGGCATCAGATACCACCTGGAGCTTTTCCCCTGATAATAGACATCTGTCTCAGGGGCATCAGATACCACCTGGAGCTTTTCCCCTGATACATAGACATCTGTCTCAGGGCATCAGATACCACCTGGAGCTTTTCCCCTGATACATAGACATCTGTCTCAGGGCATCAGATACCACCTGGAGCTTTTCCCCTGATACATAGACCTCTGTCTCAGGGCATCAGATACCACCTGGAGCTTTTCCCCTGATACATAGACCTCTGTCTCAGGGCATCAGATACCACCTGGAGCTTTTCCCCTGATACATAGACATCTGTCTCAGGGCATCAGATACCACCTGGAGCTTTTCCCCTGATACATAGACATCTGTCTCAGGGCATCAGATACAACCTGGAGCTTTTCCCCTGATACATAGACATCTGTCTCAGGGGCATCAGATACCACCTGGAGCTTCTCCCCTGATACATAGACATCTGTCCCAGGGGCATCAGATACCACCTGGAGCTTCTCCCCTGATACATAGACATCTGTCTCAGGGCATCAGATACAACCTGGAGCTTTTCCCCTGATACATAGACCTCTGTCTCAGGGCATCAGATACAAACTGGAGCTTTTCCCCTGACACATAGACATCTGTCTCAGGGCATCAGACACCACCTGGAGCTTTTCCCCTGATACATAGACATCTGTCTCAGTAGCATCAGATACCACCTGAAGCTTTTCCCCTGATACATAGACATCTGTCTCAGTAGCATCAGATACCACCTGGAGCTTTTCCCCTGACACATAGACATCTGTCTCAGGGGCATCAGATACCACCTGGAGCTTCTCCCCTGATACATAGACATCTGTCTCAGGGGCATCAGATACCACCTGGAGCTTTTCCCCTGATACATAGACATCTGTCTCAGGGGCATCAGATACCACCTGGAGCTTTTCCCCTGATACATAGACCTCTGTCTCAGGGGCATCAGATACCACCTGGAGCTTTTCCCCTGATACATAGACATCTGTCTCAGGGGCATCAGATACCACCTGGAGCTTTTCCCCTGATACATAGACATCTGTCTCAGGCCATCAGATACAACCTGGAGCTTTTCCCCTGATACATAGACATCTGTCTCAGGGGCATCAGATACCACCTGGAGCTTTTCCCCTGATACATAGACATCTGTCTCAGGGCATCAGATACCACCTGGAGCTTTTCCCCTGATACATAGACATCTGTCTCAGGGCATCAGATACCACCTGGAGCTTTTCCCCTGATACATAGACATCTGTCTCAGGGCATCAGATACCACCTGGAGCTTTTCCCCTGATACATAGACCTCTGTCTCAGGGCATCAGATACAACCTGGAGCTTTTCCCCTGATACATAGACATCTGTCTCAGGGGCATCAGATACCACCTGGAGCTTCTCCCCTGATACATAGACATCTGTCCCAGGGGCATCAGATACCACCTGGAGCTTCTCCCCTGATACATAGACATCTGTCTCAGGGCATCAGATACAACCTGGAGCTTTTCCCCTGATACATAGACCTCTGTCTCAGGGCATCAGATACAAACTGGAGCTTTTCCCCTGACACATAGACATCTGTCTCAGGGCATCAGACACCACCTGGAGCTTTTCCCCTGATACATAGACATCTGTCTCAGTAGCATCAGATACCACCTGGAGCTTTTCCCCTGACACATAGACATCTGTCTCAGGGGCATCAGATACCACCTGGAGCTTCTCCCCTGATACATAGACATCTGTCTCAGGGGCATCAGATACCACCTGGAGCTTTTCCCCTGATACATAGACATCTGTCTCAGGGGCATCAGATACCACCTGTAGCTTTTCCCCTGATACATAGACATCTGTCTCAGGGCATCAGATACCACCTGGAGCTTCTCCCCTGATACATAGACATCTGTCTCAGGGGCATCAGATACCACCTGGAGCTTTTCCCCTGATACATAGACATCTGTCTCAGGGGCATCAGATACCACCTGGAGCTTTTCCCCTGATACATAGACATCTGTCTCAGGGGCATCAGATACCACCTGGAGCTTTTCCCCTGATACATAGACATCTGTCTCAGGCCATCAGATACAACCTGGAGCTTTTCCCCTGATACATAGACATCTGTCTCAGGGGCATCAGATACCACCTGGAGCTTTTCCCCTGATACATAGACATCTGTCTCAGTAGCATCAGATACCACCTGAAGCTTTTCCCCTGATACATAGACATCTGTCTCAGTAGCATCAGATACCACCTGGAGCTTTTCCCCTGACACATAGACATCTGTCTCAGGGGCATCAGATACCACCTGGAGCTTCTCCCCTGATACATAGACATCTGTCTCAGGGGCATCAGATACCACCTGGAGCTTTTCCCCTGATACATAGACATCTGTCTCAGGGGCATCAGATACCACCTGGAGCTTTTCCCCTGATACATAGACCTCTGTCTCAGGGGCATCAGATACCACCTGGAGCTTTTCCCCTGATACATAGACATCTGTCTCAGGGGCATCAGATACCACCTGGAGCTTTTCCCCTGATACATAGACATCTGTCTCAGGCCATCAGATACAACCTGGAGCTTTTCCCCTGATACATAGACATCTGTCTCAGGGGCATCAGATACCACCTGGAGCTTTTCCCCTGATACATAGACATCTGTCTCAGGGCATCAGATACCACCTGGAGCTTTTCCCCTGATACATAGACATCTGTCTCAGGGCATCAGATACCACCTGGAGCTTTTCCCCTGATACATAGACATCTGTCTCAGGGCATCAGATACCACCTGGAGCTTTTCCCCTGATACATAGACCTCTGTCTCAGGGCATCAGATACAACCTGGAGCTTTTCCCCTGATACATAGACATCTGTCTCAGGGGCATCAGATACCACCTGGAGCTTCTCCCCTGATACATAGACATCTGTCCCAGGGGCATCAGATACCACCTGGAGCTTCTCCCCTGATACATAGACATCTGTCTCAGGGCATCAGATACAACCTGGAGCTTTTCCCCTGATACATAGACCTCTGTCTCAGGGCATCAGATACAAACTGGAGCTTTTCCCCTGACACATAGACATCTGTCTCAGGGCATCAGACACCACCTGGAGCTTTTCCCCTGATACATAGACATCTGTCTCAGTAGCATCAGATACCACCTGGAGCTTTTCCCCTGACACATAGACATCTGTCTCAGGGGCATCAGATACCACCTGGAGCTTCTCCCCTGATACATAGACATCTGTCTCAGGGGCATCAGATACCACCTGGAGCTTTTCCCCTGATACATAGACATCTGTCTCAGGGGCATCAGATACCACCTGTAGCTTTTCCCCTGATACATAGACATCTGTCTCAGGGCATCAGATACCACCTGGAGCTTTTCCCCTGATACATAGACATCTGTCTCAGGGCATCAGATACCACCTGGAGCTTTTCCCCTGATACATAGACATCTGTCTCAGGGCATCAGATACCACCTGGAGCTTTTCCCCTGATACATAGACCTCTGTCTCAGGGCATCAGATACCACCTGGAGCTTTTCCCCTGATAATAGACATCTGTCTCAGGGGCATCAGATACCACCTGGAGCTTTTCCCCTGATACATAGACATCTGTCTTAGGGCATCAGATACCACCTGGAGCTTTTCCCCTGATAATAGACATCTGTCTCAGGGGCATCAGATACCACCTGGAGCTTTTCCCCTGATACATAGACATCTGTCTCAGGGCATCAGATACCACCTGGAGCTTTTCCCCTGATACATAGACATCTGTCTCAGGGCATCAGATACCACCTGGAGCTTTTCCCCTGATACATAGACCTCTGTCTCATGGCATCAGATACCACCTGGAGCTTTTCCCCTGATACATAGACCTCTGTCTCAGGGCATCAGACACCACCTGGAGCTTTCCCCCTGATACATAGACATCTGTCTCAGGGCATCAGATACCACCTGGAGCTTTTCCCCTGATAATAGACATCTGTCTCAGGGGCATCAGATACCACCTGGAGCTTTTCCCCTGATACATAGACATCTGTCTCAGGGCATCAGATACCACCTGGAGCTTTTCCCCTGATACATAGACATCTGTCTCAGGGCATCAGATACCACCTGGAGCTTTTCCCCTGATACATAGACCTCTGTCTCAGGGCATCAGATACCACCTGGAGCTTTTCCCCTGATACATAGACCTCTGTCTCAGGGCATCAGATACCACCTGGAGCTTTTCCCCTGATACATAGACATCTGTCTCAGGGCATCAGATACCACCTGGAGCTTTTCCCCTGATACATAGACATCTGTCTCAGGGCATGAGATACAACCTGGAGCTTTTCCCCTGATACATAGACATCTGTCTCAGGGGCATCAGATACCACCTGGAGCTTCTCCCCTGATACATAGACATCTGTCCCAGGGGCATCAGATACCACCTGGAGCTTCTCCCCTGATACATAGACATCTGTCTCAGGGCATCAGATACAACCTGGAGCTTTTCCCCTGATACATAGACATCTGTCTCAGGGCATCAGATACAAACTGGAGCTTTTCCCCTGACACATAGACATCTGTCTCAGGGCATCAGACACCACCTGGAGCTTTTCCCCTGATACATAGACATCTGTCTCAGTAGCATCAGATACCACCTGGAGCTTTTCCCCTGACACAGACATCTGTCTCAGGGCATCAGACACCACCTGGAGCTTTTCCCCTGATACATAGACATCTGTCTCAGGGGCATCAGATACCACCTGGAGCTTTTCCCCTGATACATAGACATCTGTCTCAGGGGCATCAGATACCACCTGGAGCTTTTCCCCTGATACATAGACATCTGTCTCAGGGGCATCAGATACCACCTGGAGCTTTTCCCCTGATACATAGACCTCTGTCTCAGGGCATCAGATACTACCTGGAGCTTTTCCCCTGATACATAGACATCTGTCTTAGGGCATCAGATACCACCTGGAGCTTTTCCCCTGATACATAGACATCTGTCTCAGTAGCATCAGATACCACCTGGAGCTTTTCCCCTGATACATAGACATCTGTCTCAGGGCATCAGATACCACCTGGAGCTTTTCCCCTGATACATAGACATCTGTCTCAGGGGCATCAGATACCACCTGGAGCTTTTCCCCTGATACATAGACATCTGTCTCAGGGGCATCAGATACCACCTGGAGCTTTTCCCCTGATACATAGACATCTGTCTCAGTAGCATCAGATACAACCTGGAGCTCTTCCCCTGATACATAGACATCTGTCTCAAGGGCATCAGATACCACCTGGAGCTTTTCCCCTGATACATAGACATCTGTCTCAAGGGCATCAGATACCACCTGGAGCTTTTCCCCTGATACATAGACATCTGTCTCAGGGGCATCAGATACCACCTGGAGCTTTTCCCCTGATACATAGACATCTGTCTCAGGGGCATCAGATACCACCTGGAGCTTTTCCCCTGATACATAGACATCTGTCTCAGTAGCATCAGATACAACCTGGAGCTCTTCCCCTGATACATAGACATCTGTCTCAAGGGCATCAGATACCACCTGGAGCTTTTCCCCTGATACATAGACATCTGTCTCAAGGGCATCAGATACCACCTGGAGCTTTTCCCCTGATACATAGACATCTGTCTCAGGGGCATCAGATACAACCAGGAGCTTTTCCCCTGATACATAGACATCTGTCTCAAGGGAATCAGAGATCACCTGGAGCTTTTCCCCTGATACATAGACATCTGTCTCAGGGCATCAGATACCACCTGGAGCTTTTCCCCTGATACATAGACCTCTGTCTCAGGGCATCAGATACCACCTGGAGCTTTCCCCCTGATACATAGACATCTGTCTCAGGGCATCAGATACCACCTGGAGCTTTTCCCCTGATACATAGACATCTGTCTCAGGGCATCAGATACAACCTGGAGCTTTTCCCCTGATACATAGACATCTGTCTCAGGGGCATCAGATACCACCTGGAGCTTTTCCCCTGATACATAGACATCTGTCTCAGGGGCATCAGATACCACCTGGAGCTTTTCCCCTGATACATAGACATCTGTCTTAGGGCATCAGATACCACCTGGAGCTTTTCCCCTGATAATAGACATCTGTCTCAGGGGCATCAGATACCACCTGGAGCTTTTCCCCTGATACATAGACATCTGTCTCAGGGCATCAGATACCACCTGGAGCTTTTCCCCTGATACATAGACATCTGTCTCAGGGCATCAGATACAACCTGGAGCTTTTCCCCTGATACATAGACATCTGTCTCAGGGGCATCAGATACCACCTGGAGCTTCTCCCCTGATACATAGACATCTGTCTCAGGGGCATCAGATACCACCTGGAGCTTCTCCCCTGATACATAGACATCTGTCTCAGGGCATCAGATAAAACCTGGAGCTTTTCCCCTGATACATAGACCTCTGTCTCAGGGCATCAGATACAAACTGGAGCTTTTCCCCTGACACATAGACATCTGTCTCAGGGCATCAGACACCACCTGGAGCTTTTCCCCTGATACATAGACATCTGTCTCAGTAGCATCAGATACCACCTGGAGCTTTTCCCCTGATACATAGACATCTGTCTCAGTAGCATCAGATACCACCTGGAGCTTTTCCCCTGACACATAGACATCTGTCTCAGGGCATCAGACACCACCTGGAGCTTTTCCCCTGACACATAGACATCTGTCTCAGGGCATCAGACACCACCTGGAGCTTTTCCCCTGATACATAGACATCTGTCTCAGGGGCATCAGATACCACCTGGAGCTTTTCCCCTGATACATAGACATCTGTCTCAGGGGCATCAGATACCACCTGGAGCTTTTCCCCTGATACATAGACATCTGTCTCAGGGGCATCAGATACCACCTGGAGCTTTTCCCCTGATACATAGACCTCTGTCTCAGGGCATCAGATACTACCTGGAGCTTTTCCCCTGATACATAGACATCTGTCTTAGGGCATCAGATACCACCTGGAGCTTTTCCCCTGATACATAGACATCTGTCTCAGTAGCATCAGATACCACCTGGAGCTTTTCCCCTGATACATAGACATCTGTCTCAGGGGCATCAGATACCACCTGGAGCTTTTCCCCTGATACATAGACATCTGTCTCAGGGGCATCAGATACCACCTGGAGCTTTTCCCCTGATACATAGACATCTGTCTCAGTAGCATCAGATACAACCTGGAGCTCTTCCCCTGATACATAGACATCTGTCTCAAGGGCATCAGATACCACCTGGAGCTTTTCCCCTGATACATAGACATCTGTCTCAAGGGCATCAGATACCACCTGGAGCTTTTCCCCTGATACATAGACATCTGTCTCAGGGGCATCAGATACAACCAGGAGCTTTTCCCCTGATACATAGACATCTGTCTCAAGGGCATCAGATATCACCTGGAGCTTTTCCCCTGATACATAGACATCTGTCTCAGGGCATCAGATACCACCTGGAGCTTTTCCCCTGATACATAGACATCTGTCTCAGGGCATCAGATACCACCTGGAGCTTTTCCCCTGATACA
Source organism: Salvelinus fontinalis (assembly GCF_029448725.1). NCBI lineage: Eukaryota > Metazoa > Chordata > Actinopteri > Salmoniformes > Salmonidae > Salvelinus > Salvelinus fontinalis. The sequence goes on from NC_074687.1 coordinate 3,966,383, forward strand.
TAGACATCTGTCTCAGGGCATCAGTTGTTTTCTTTGTGAGGGACATGCAGCCTGTTTTTTTAGATTCAAACATGAGTCTCTGAGCAACTTTGTCATCTGAACCATTACTGTAGTGAGTTCTTGTGTAGCTTGTTTGTTATTTGCATGCATTTATCACTGTATCATCTGCATACATTGTAATTTCAGACCCTGTACAGACAGAAGGAAGATCATTAATGTACGAGCTGAACAGTATTGACCTTTGGGGAATGCAAACATTGTAGATATGAGTGGGAAAAAGTTAGTTTTGATTTTTACGCTGAGACAGCGGCAACTTTTGAAAGATTTTAGATTTGTTAAAAATCAGGATCGTTTTTACTAAATTTACGCAACAAGTTGAAATGATTAGATTGGTGGAAAGGGGTTATGGGTTTGTTTACTGTTTATTGTTGATTTTAGGTGTTGGTTTTACTTAATTAAACATTGTATTATCTGATGTGTTTGAGTAGGATTCTTTCTTCCGGGACTGATGGAAGTTACCTAAAGTATGTATGTTAAAGGAGCCATGGGAGAAGACGTCTCAAACAACATTTTATTAAATGCCTGGGATTAAATATCACTGATTCCTTACACTGAGAAATGTACTACATTTGCGACAGAGGAAAAAATTATTACATTTAGATAGTAATGATACCAGGATAATTGTATCTAAGGGTAGCGCATGTTCAATTGAGCATACATATACATTGATGTAGATTAAAATTTATGATTAATGATTTGAGGTACAGTGGAATTATCATTATTATTAGGTTTTGTCTATAGTTAACTTTTGGGTTTCTGAATCGGTGTAGTATAATGAATGCTAACGAAGTGTTTTGTGTTTTTTCTGTGAAAATGGGGGTGTCATTGTCTCTCTTTGAAATGTTTCCTGGGACTATAATCTTGGGGAGAGTGAGTGAGATTGAGGCCGGAAACTACCAAATTGAAAAGGGCCTGGAAGTTTGTGTGTGTTTTTACCTTAAGGTTTGCAAATACACACACACAACACATTTGTTATGACTATTTGTTGCTGTTTTTAACTTCTCTAGGGTAGGGGGCAGCATTTTCACATTTGGATGAAAAGCATACCCAAATTCAACTGCCAGCTACTCATCCCCAGGACATAAGATATGCATATTATTAGTAGATTTGGGTAGAAAACACTCTGAAGTTTCTAAAACTGTTTGAATCATGTCTGTGAGTATAACATAACTTATTTAGCAGGCGAAACTCCGAGGACAAACCATTCAGACTTTTTCTTTTTTGAAGTCACTGTCTTTTCAATGAGTTTTCATTGGGAAACCAGATTTCTAAGTGAATTGTTTGCAGTTCCTACGGCTTCTACTAGATGTCAACAGTCATGAGAAATAGGTTGAGGTTATTCCTTTGTGTAATGAAGAAATACGGCCATCTTGAAGTCGAGGCAATCCAGGTGTCCTGGACATGCGCTTCAATCAAACAGAAGGCATGCAACATTTCGTTTAAATCCTGTATTGAACACATATCATCCCGTCTTCAATTTTATCAATTATTAACGTTAAGAAGTACCTAAAGTTGTATTACAAAAGTAGTTTGACATTTTTTGGCAAAGTTTACAGGTAACCTTTGAGATATTTTGTCGTCATGTTTGAGCATGTTGGAACCGGTGTTTTTCTGGATCAAACGCGCAAAATAAATTGACATTTTGGATATGTATCGACGGAATTAAATCGAACAAAAGGACCATTTGTGATGTTTATGGGACATATTGGAGTGCCAACAACAGAAGCTCATCAAAGGTAAGGCATTAATTATATTTTTTATTTTCTGCGTTTTGTGTCGTGCCTACAGGGTTGAAATGTTTTCTCTCTTTTGTTTACTATAGTGCTATGCTCAGATAATAGCATCGTATGCTTTCGCTGAAAAGCCTATTTGAATTCTGACATGTTGGCTGGATTCACAACAAGTGTAGCTTTAATTTGGTATCTTTCATGTGTGATTTAATGAAAGTTTGATTTTATAGTAATTTTCATAGTCAATCATTTTAATTTGGCGCTCTGCATTTTCTCTGGCTTTTTGCCAAGTGATACAGTAGCGTCTTGCCTAAATTCAGATTTTTGTATATAAATATGAACTTTACCGAACAAAAAATACATGTATTGTGTAATATGAAGTCCTATGAGTGTCATCTGATGAAGATTATCAAAGGTTAGTGATTAATTTTATCTCTATTTCTGCTTTTTGTTAATGCTCTCTTTAGATGGAAAAATGGCTGTCTTTTTCTGTGACTTGGCTCATACCTAACATAATCGTTTGGTGTGCTTTCGTCGTAAAACCTTGACTTTGAAATCGGACACTTTGGCTGGATTTACAACAAGTGTAGCTTTAAAATGGTGTAAAATACTTGTATGCTTGAGGAATTTAAATTATGGGATTTCTGTTGTTTTGAATTTGGCGCCCTGCAGTTTTACTGGCTGTTGACGAGGTGGGACGCTACCGTCCCACATACCCTAGAGAGGTTAAAATACTATGTTTGATTTGTTTTTGTTTTTATTTCCTTTGGGTTTAGTGAGTTTTCCATTTGTTTTAGTGCCAAGGTATCTTAAAGGGGCACACACGCACATGGAATTTTTATTCGTTTTTATTATGTGAAGTTTTAATTAAACACGTGAATTATTTTGATAAAGGAATGTTCTGGGAACCTGGGATACAACATGTAGGAAATGTTTGACTATTTTTTATTTGTCTAATATAGTAAGAAACCCTTCTTTGAAGGGTTTGTATGACCTATGACCTCTAATTATTTTCCATTGTGGCTTGATCACCCTCATTGGAAAGCCATTTGGATAATGAATTTAAGGTAATGTGTAATACTGATTTCAAGGTAATTTGTGTAATTGATAAATATGATGGAGTTTATAGTTCTTAGCCATATTTGTAATTTGGACCAATGTGAAGAAGGAGAGGCATTGCCAAAGGCATTGCCTTTGACTAAGGGTAGGCTGCTTTAAGTCTATTTTCCTATGACCATATGGGTAAAATAATTTTTCTATGTGGAGTTTTTCAGAGTAGTGATTTTAATTTGATTAGGTTATTTGAAATGTTGTTTTTATCTTTTGATCAGTAGTAGTGTTGTTTTATACATCACTCTCATGAAGAGTTATGTGTTAAAAATGGGGGAGGATTCAGTTCTTTGAGGTTTTGGATTGAAGTTTACACACCTTGAGTGATATGTGAAAAGGTGTATTGTTGTGTTGTTTGTTCTGTTCTATTCCCGATGGGTTATAGGTCTAACTTCCTGATCCTTTGGCTCTACGATGGAGTTGACAGTGTGATGGGGAGTATAAGCCAATTTGAAAGAATAGTTTCAATAGAATGTGTTGTTATTCTCTTTGAAATATGTTTAGACATTTGTATTAAGAATAATTGGTAAAAGTAATAATTTATCATGTAGTTAATGAACTGAACTAAACTGTTGTTCTGATCTGGTCTTTCGAGGTTATCATGAAAAGTGACATCAGACGGTATCTTAATGCATGGAAGAGATAATTGGACCGAACAATGTGTGTACCTCAAAACCCCCTCTAACTGGCTGAAGAAGAGTGACAGAGGCATTGAATAAGGCCCTGTCCGAACCACTTCTACCAAGAGAAAGGAGCCGAGACAGAAATCGGTGTACAATATCCGATCTAAGCTATCAACTGCTTTTCTCTCATGTTTCTCTCAGGAGTGTGAGAGGAGTCCACGTGGAGTGAGCATGGAGAGAAATCTGTTCTAAACTTCTCTTATGTTGCTGGTATACTGGTTGACGAATTGACAAGACATAATGGGTGAGACATTGAAATTGGGACATTATCATGGGACATCCACTTTGAACTGTAAAGCTTTCTGAAGAAGAACGAAAAGGACGCCAGAAGAATCAGTGCCTGAAGGAGGGGGTTGGTCAACTGTGCCAAAAAAATGTATTTAGACTTTTGTGGTATCAGGTTGATTGTAGAGGTCTACACAACGTAAAATTATAGTAATTTAGATTAAGAATGTATTGAGATACTGATCAGTATTATAAATCGTGATAAAAAAGTTAATAGTAGAATTATGGGATAATTATACTGGATGTTAATATAAATGTACATTCTGCCAATGTTGATGTGTGTTAAATAGAGTTTTTTACTTTGAGTGATAGGACCAATTTGAATCACTGAGCAATGTCATTCTAAATTTGTTGGATAATTAACTGGGTTCTAATTATGATTTTATTTGGCAATGTAATGATTTTTAAAACTGAAGGATTGTTGTTATGAACTAAAGATGTTGAATGCCCTGGTGAATGGAGAGGGTGAACTCTGATCTGGAGAGTGAAAATGATCCTAATCTATTTGATCTATAGGTATTGCCTTATAAATAGTGGAATCATGATGCTCATCTTGGGTCATGTTCATTAGGCACCAAGGGGATACATTTTATTTGAACTAGGAGTCATTACCTGGATTTGTACAACAAGATATGCTAATTTTAGTTTCTGGAATGGAAATAGTCATTTCCAACATACTATGCTGATCCATTGGCGTGTGATAGATAACTAAAGATTATTTTATTATTAAACATGTGCTTTTCACCGTCTATGGAAAATATAGCTTTGTATCTCATAAACTGTATGCAATTTTTTGTTTTTCTTCATGGGTTCGTGCAGGTGACTGTGTATCATAACCTTCCCAGATAACATGCTAGAGTGCTTAGAAAATGTGTTGGGGATTGAAGTAAGAGACAGGGCTGAGTTTCTTGGAATGAAGCTGGTCATGTGCAGGAACCCCATGCAATGAGTTATTGTTTTGTGATTTTGGGTTTATGTAGAATATATGTATTTTCTATGTGAATGGATGTTCTCTTAAATCTTGTAATTGTCTTTTAAGTTGAGAATATTCTCAAAATGGGGGAGATGTCGTGGAAAATTGTAAGATTATGTTATAATGTTTGTATTACATTATAATAGTTGTTACATTCGACAGAATAGAGTATTGTGTGTGTGTTCCACTGAGGATGGGCCTCTATGAGATAACACTGACAGAGGAGATTTACGATGTCTTTGGGTAATAAAGCCTAAAGAGCATTCCAGATAACATGAGCTAATGGTTCTGTTCTATGCCGTATCAGGGAGAGACGGTTCCCTTTAGGAGTGAGGGGGCCAGACACTGGTCTTTACAATGAGAACTGTTGACACAGCAGTAACTGTCGGCTATGTTTTATAGATATCTTTCATACAAATCTTAACCTTTGTGAACTGTTCCTAAGATCTGTGATTCGTCATGTAAGTTGAGAGTGGTGTATCTTGACTATAAAAGATCGTTGTACTTTTCTGTTGGTACTTTTCAATGGTTCATTAGAGATAGGGCATCATTGAAAGTCAAAAAGGCTATTGCAAAGCTCTTATTAAAAAATATGTAGTTTAAGTATAACTCTGACTGGTGTGTGAAGTTTGTAACTCTCCTTATTTGGTAAAGCAGAAAAATGCCACTACACTTGAACTAGATCTAACATCTCTGGAGAGACCTGAAAATAGCTGTGCAGCAACGCTCAGCATCCAACTTGACAGAGCTTGAGAGGATCTGCAGAGAACAATGGGAGAAACTCCCCAAATACAAGAAGAATCAAGGCTGTAATTGCTACCTAAGGTTCTTCAACAAAGTACTGTGTAAAGGATCTGAATACGTATGTAAATGTGAGTTCAGTTTTTATTTTTAACAAATTTGCAAAAAATTCAAAAAATCTGTTTTTGCTTTGTCATTATGGGGTATTGTATGTAGATTGACGAGGGTGGAAAACGAATTTAATCAATTTTATAATATGGCTGTAAAGTAACAAAATGTGGAAGAAGTCAAGGGATCTGAATACTTTCCAAATGCACTATATATATTTTCGGCCCTGTGGAACCCTGGTTAAATACCCCTTGTGTAATGCCCCTTGTTGAATACCACTGGTTTACACCACTCATTCCCAAACTATTATATGAAAATAGAACATTCAAAACGTAGACAAATTGACAACAAAAAAAACAGAATTAATATGAATAGATACAATAAGTCATTATGTTCCATATGAGTCATAAAATACAGGCTGGAGAGAGAAATCCCTCCTACTCCATCTTTCTAATTTCTTTTTTTTTTTTTTACTCTTCATCTCTCGCTCCACATTCGTTCAGTAACTCCCTGCACAGTCTGAAGGTGGTGGGCAGGCAGAAGCATGCATGATGTCCCAATTTACACTGCTATAAATAAATAACCCTAACAGAGAGAGACAGAGAGAGATGAGACAGAGAGAGAGTGAGATGATACAGAGAGAGAGAGAGAGAGAGAGAGAGAGAGAGAGAGAGAGAGAGAGAGAGAGAGATGATACAGAGAGAGAGAGAGAGAGAGAGATGAGACAGAGACAGACAGAGAGAGAGAGATAAGACAGAGAGAGACAGAGATGAAACAGAGAGAGATGAGACAGAGATAGTGAGATGAGAGAGAAAGTGAGATGAGACAGAGAAAGTGAGATGAGACAGAGAGAGACAGAGAGAGACAAAGACAGACAGAGAGAGAGAGAGAGATGAAACAGAGAGAGAGATGAGAGAGAGAGTGAGATGAGACAGAGATAGAGTGAGATGAGACAGAGATAGAGTGAGATGAGACAGAGATAGAGTGAGATGAGACAGAGATAGAGTGAGATGAGACAGAGATAGAGTGAGATGAGACAGAGATAGAGTGAGATGAGACAGAGAGAGTGATATGAGACAGAGATAGAGTGAGATGAGACAGAGATAGAGTGAGATGAGACAGAGAGAGATAGATGAGACAGAGAGAGATAGATGAGACAGAGAGAGAGATGAGACAGAGATGAGACAGGGAGAGAGAGATGAGACAGAGCGAGAGAGATGAGACAGAGAGAGAGAGATGAGACAGAGAGAGATGAGACAGAGACAGAGAGAGAGAGATAAGACAGAGAGAGAGAGATAAGACAGAGAGAGACAGAGATGAAACAGAGAGAGAGATGAGACAGAGATAGTGAGATGAGAGAGAAAGTGAGATGAGACAGAGACAGACACAGAGAGAGAGAGAGATGAAACAGAGAGATGAGACAGAGAGAGAGATGAGACAGAGAGAGAGAGATGAGACATGAGACAGAGAGACAGAGTGAGATGAGACAGAGAGAGATAGATGAGACAGAGATGAGACAGTGAGAGAGAGATGAGACAGTGAGAGAGAGATGAGACAGAGAGACAGAGAGACATGAGACAGAGAGACAGAGAGACATGAGACAGAGAGAGAGAGTGAGATGAGACAGAGAGAGAGTGAGATGAGACAGAGAGAGAGTGAGATGAGACAGAGAGAGAGTGAGATGAGACAGAGAGAGAGTGAGATGAGACAGAGAGAGAGTGAGATGAGACAGAGAGAGAGTGAGATGAGACAGAGAGAGAGTGAGATGAGACAGAGAGAGAGTGAGATGAGACAGAGAGAGAGTGAGATGAGACAGAGAGAGAGTGAGATGAGACAGAGAGAGAGTGAGATGAGACAGAGAGAGAGTGAGATGAGACAGAGAGAGATAGATGAGAGAGGATAGAGACAAAAATACTTGAGGGGTGCTCTTGATCCTAAACCAAGTAATTATCACTAGTCTCATCTTAACCCAGAGGCTTGTTATCAGTCACTAGTCTCATCTTAACCCAGAGGCTCGTCAGTAGAGCAGTACAACAACTTGTCCATGCAGTAAGACCACCCCTCTCTCTCCCTCACCACACCCAAACCCACAGACACAAAAACAACTCTGAGGCTAAACTAAATGAAGGGCAACAAAGGAGAAGGCATCACAATGGAGTAAGATTTCTACAGAAGCCTCAGAGAATCAGAGCCTCTACCTCCAAGACAAACCTGACATAGGGCCTTGAAAGACCACGTCGACGGGTAACACACAGGTAATACACACGCACATACAGAAAACAGGAGAAATTGTTTTCTTCTGTCTTTGTCTCTGGGTCCATCTGGAAAAACCTTATACTGATGGGTCACTGGGCTTTGATGAGACAAGAGACAGAGGGGACAGAGTGTTGTGTGTTTGTTCCAAACTGCCAATCTGTGTTCACAACTCTTTATAATATGGTCTGTCCTCCCTAAAGCCTGTCTAGTCACTGGGAAGCCCCCAATTTTTAACACACTCCTCACCTTACCTTACTTCCCAGTCCTTGACCCGGCTCATCCTCCTAAACCCTGTCTAACACACAAAAACATCCACCCCGCCCATAATCATCTTAAAGGGTAGTACGCATTGGTTTTTACTCACCAAAGTAACAACACAGTGTGGTCAAAGACTTAGTCACTTAGTTATAGGTAACCAGATCGTGACTACAACTACAAACATATTTATGTTTTAGCGTTTGTTTTTTTTTTTTACATATATTTATTAACTTATTTCAGGATATCTTCGGAACTACCCACAATGCACGATTTCTCAACGTCATATGGAGAGCCGGTGCTACAGAGCTAGTTCCAGCTGGCTAACGTCAGCTACTATCCATGCTAGCATGTAATTACATTCCAAACCAAGTGCTGGCGCTGGTGAGCTACTATGTACATCCACGAAGAAGAAACCATATAAATTCATGCGAAAAACTGCATTTCCTCTTTTCCTGTGTGTTTGGTAGTGGTAGTCGCGCGAGCGCTGTAGCAGTTTTCCGTTGTTCGTCGTTAGTGCAGTAATACCCACAAGGACGGTGTTACGACTCATTTGTGGCCCAAAAACGAGTAGATAGCTTTGAAATGGGACCGGTTTGTCCGGTTGAAGCGAGCGGATTGGAGTATTGGAACAGTGTGCACGTCTACTGTATGTGGTGCTCATTTCAACCCAGAGGACTTCGATGGCTCAGTATGTATAACCAGTGGAAGGCAGGATTCGGTATGCGACTGACTGAAACCAGGTGCTGGGCCGAGTGTGAATGTGAAGCCTGCATTTCCTACCGACCTACCGGTACATCGCGAGTGTCAGCAGTGATGGCGATAAATCGGGTAAATTCAGAGTGGATTTACCTCACTATATCACTATTGGATTAGCTGACTCTCCCTCGGCTGGTGAAACGGCCTCTCCCTCTGAAGGCCTCTCCTTGGCTCTTCTGTGACTTTGGTAGTTAACTCAGCTGTCAAATCGGTAATTCTCCGCTCTCTCTACTTTGCATCTGCTGGATTTTTGTTGTTGTGTTCTGTTGGTTGGGGCCTGTGCTCCACTAGTTTCCTTGGCTCACTACTTAGCTATGTTGACCGTGGTGGTTGGCTAGTTATCTGACTAGGCTAGCTAGTAGGTTAAAATGACGAACTTAAAGCCTCCGGAATGGCGCAGCAATGTCCGGGGTAGGGGAGGGTTTGGCCGGCCAGGACGTCCTTGTCTCATCATGCTCTAGCGACTCCTTGTGGCGGGGCATGCACCTGCAAACTGACTTCGGTCATCAGTTGGATGGTGTTTCCTCCGACACATTGGTGCGATTGACTTCCGGGTTAAGCCAGCAGTGTGTCAAGAAGCAGTGCGGCTTGGCAGGGTTGTGTTTCGACATTCGCCTATCCCGAGTCCGTAAGGGAGTTGCAGCGATGAGACAAGACTAACTACCAATTAGATACCACAAAATTGGGGAGAAAAAGGGGTACAAGTAAAAACTACTTTAGCTGGCTGGCTAAGATAACTGCATATACTCGTAACATTATTTGATAACATTATGTATTTCCAAAACGTTGGTTTACTTTAATGTAGCTATAAGCTAGGTGTTGATTGCAACTGGCTGACTAATGCAGTGCTAACGTAACGTTAGCAGGCTGGTAGGGGTAACGTTAGCAGGCTGGTAGGGGTAACGTTAGCTGGCTGGTAGGGGTAACGTTAGCTGGCTGGTAGGGGTAACGTTAGCAGGCTGGTAGGGCAAACGTTAGCAGGCTGGTTGGCTAGCAACCTTGCAAGTGGATTTGTAACGGTTACGCCTACTCCCGCTCTGGCGCTCGACGTCGCCGGTCTACTAATCACCGGCCCTGGCTATCATCATTACGCACACCTGCTCCTCATCGTTACGCACACCTGGACCTCATCATCACCTTGATTACTCTTTATTTAGCCCTCTGTAGCCCAAGTCATCAGGCAGTATTGCTTTGTTTTCACGGTCAGTACGCTACTCCTGTTTTGTTCATCTGCCTCGTCTTAATATGAAACTATTTTTCTGCATCCGCTTCTTGACTCATTGCGTATACTTTACATTAACAATACATTCTGCTTGTTAGTTGGCTGAAAATGTTATTGCAAACTACTTGGCCTAATTTTAAGTTCAAAATGTCAAGTTATTTCTGTTGGAGTTTACATTATAGGGAATTGGCTAGCTTGCAGGGTCCTCCCAATTACGTCACACCCGGCATTCTTTGGAATTCTCATCAGTTTTATGTTTAAAGTGAGGTGTAACTTTGTATTGGGAATTTTTATTCGTATTCTAATGCAAATCCATATGTTACATGTTATGTTTATGCTACCTAACCTTTAAAGAGAATGTGATATGGTGACTGGTGAGAATGGGGTCAAGCTGTGTGGGATAATAGGGGACTGAGTGAGATTGGAGCCTAGCTTGGCCTCCCAGCTACAATGGAGGGACTAATCGCTCATATCTATGCCTGAAGTAACACACACACACACACGACTGTGCTGTGAGTTCAAAACGTCCTGATGGGAGACTGTAACACAACCTTACACGCTAGAGCAGAGAAAACACTAGAACAGGGCTGACAATACATGTATCAGCCAGGCCACGTAAGAACTGTTATGCCAAAAGAAGCATGAACTGGGAGGGCGGGAAACAGAGGCAGTGTGTGTGTGTGTGTGTGTGCGTGTGTGCGTGCGTGCGTGCGTGCGTGCGTGTGCGTGTGGGCGTGTGTGCTTGCCTGTATGCATGTATGTGTTTCTCACCTCCGGTGCGGCCCAGGCCGACATGGACAGCGGGGTGCAGGCTGCCCTCATTTTTGAGCAGGTGAGGCAGGTGGTGGTAGATGTTTGGCACCTGGAGAGGCTTCCTACTGGCCAGCTCCTTCAGCAGCTTCTGGGTCTCATCTGACCAAGATACAGGAAGGAATCATAGAGTTACAACTGGTAGAATGGTTGAGAAAAAGGGGACCATCGCGCAGAAGCTTGGCTGTTGTGTTAAACCCACGAATTCAGACAAATAAAAAGGGTAATGGGTCAGCACTCAAAAAGATGTCGCATAAAGCTTACTTCATTTTTAGAATGTTTTATTATTTTCACCGCATTGCATACACAGACGTTACGGCTTTGCAGCCTTCAGTGTGTAGGTACAATTATCTTAATTCAAAACAGCATTTGTAAAGAACAACTGATGAGTAGCTGGTGCATTAAAATCAGGATTGACATTATTCTGCCAATCAGGGATGTGGCTTTTCTGGTCTACCTGTATACAAATTAGTTACAAAGAAATTCATGAATTAATTGACATACAGTAACAGTCAAAAGTTTGGACACACCTACTCATTCAAGGGTTTTTCTTTATTTTTACTATTTTCTACATTGCAGAATAATAGTTAATAGTGAAGACATCAAAACTATGAAATAACACATATGGAATTATGTAGTAACCGCCCCAAAAAGTGTAAAACAAATTCTTCAAAGTAGCCACCCTTTGCCTTGATGACAGCTTTGCAGACTCTTGGAATTCTCTCAACCAGCTTCACCTGGAATGCTTTTCCAACAGTCTTGAAGGAGTTCCCACATATGTTGAGCACTTGTTTGCTGCTTTTCTTTCACTCTGAGGTCCAACTCATCCAAACCATCTCAATTGGATGGAGGTCAGTTGATTGAAGGCCAGGTCATCTGATGCAGTACTCCATCACTCTCCTTCTTGGTCAAATAGCCCTTACACAGCCTGGAAGTGTGTTGGGTCATTGACCTGTTGAAAAACAACTGAAAGTCCCACTAAGCGCAAACCAGATGGGATGATGCATCTCTGCAGAATGCTGTGGAAGCGATGATGGTTAAGTGTGCCTTGAATTCTAAATAAATCACTAACAGTGTCACCAGCAAAGCTCCTCCACACCATCACACCTCCTCCTCCATGCTTCACGGTGGGAACCACACATGCGGAGATCATCCGTTCACCTACTCTGCGTCTCACAAAGACACGGCGGTTAGAACCAAAAATCTCAAATTTGCACTCATCAGACCAAAGGACAGATTTCCAACAGTCTAATGTCCATTGCTCATGTTTCTTAGCCAAAGCAAGTCTCTTCTTCTTATTGGTGTCCTTTGGTAGTCGTTTCTTTGCCGCAATTCGACAATGAAGGCCTGATTCACACAGCCTCCTCTGAACAGTTGATGTTGTGATGTGTCTGTTACTTGAACTCTGTGAAGCATTTATTTGGGCTGCAATTTCTGAGGCTGGTAACTCTAATGAACGTATCCTCTGCAGCAGAGGTAACTCTGTCCTCATGAGAGAAAGTTTCATCATAGCGCTTGATAGTTTTTGTGACTGCACTTGAAGAAACTTTCAAAGTTCTTGAAATGTTCAGGATTGACTGGCTTTCATGTCTTAAAGTAATAATGGGCTGTCATTTCTCTTTGCTTATTTGAGCTGTTCTTGCCATAATATGGACTTGGTAGTTTACCAAATAGGGCTATCTTCTGTATACCACCCTTACCTTGTCACAACACAACTGATTGGCTCAAACGCATTGAGGAAATAAATTCCACAAATTAACAAGGTATACCTGTTCATTGAAATGAATTCCAGGTGACTACCTCATGAGTAGGTGTGTCCAAACTTTTGACTGGTACTGTAGGTGTCTGCTCACTTCATATAATTTCATGAGATAGCTTACCACCAAGGACATCAGCCTCAGTTGTTCATACATATGTGGGAGTGACTCAAACGATTTGCAAAACCTGCTATGGACCGTCTTCTTGTGTAACAGTCTAAAATGTGGCCTATAGGAAGGAGGTGAAATCTAGTTCTTCGTTTAAACCATGTGGAGATACAGAATTTAATTCATACATGTATAGCCACATGTCTTCTCTTTGGAGTCATTTGTTGTCGTAATCACCTCCTCTGTGTGGTGGATGAACTTTTTCAATCCAAATGCAACTCAATTCATTAATAAAATGATTTTGTTCTATAAAGTTTCTCGCAACTGGCGAATCAGAGATTCATAGAGTTTAACCTGGTAGAACGGTTGAGAATCATAGCATTAGACTGGTAGAACATTTGAGAATCATAGCATTAGACTGGTAGAACAGTTGAGAATCATAGAATTAGACTGGTAGAACGGTTGAGAATCATAGCATTAGACTGGTAGAACGGTTGAGAATCATAGCATTAGACTGGTAGAACGGTTGAGAATCATAGCATTAGACTGGTAGAACGGTTGAGAATCATAGCATTAGACTGGTAGAACGGTTGAGAATCATAGCATTAGACTGGTAGAACGGTTGAGAATCATTGCATTAGACTGGTAGAACGGTTGAGAATCATAGCATTAGACTGGTAGAACAGTTGAGAATCATAGCATTAGACTGGTAGAACAGTTGAGAATCATAGCATTAGACTGGTAGAACGGTTGAGAATCATAGCATTAGACTGGTAGAACGGTTGAGAATCATAGCATTAGACTGGTAGAACGGTTGAGAATCATAGCATTAGACTGGTAGAACGTTTGAGAATCATAGCATTAGACTGGTAGAACAGTTGGGAATCATAGCATTAGACTGGTAGAACGGTTGAGAATCATAGCATTAGACTGGTAGAACGGTTGAGAATCATAGCATTAGACTGGTAGAACAGTTGAGAATCATAGCATTAGACTGGTAGAACGGTTGAGAATCATAGCATTAGACTGGTAGAACGGTTGAGAATCATAGCATTAGACTGGTAGAACGGTTGAGAATCATAGCATTAGACTGGTAGAACGGTTGAGAATCATAGCATTAGACTGGTAGAACGGTTGAGAATCATAGCATTAGACTGGTAGAACGGTTGAGAATCATAGCATTAGACTGGTAGAACGGTTGAGAATCATAGCATTAGACTGGTAGAACGGTTGAGAATCATAGCATTAGACTGGTAGAACGGTTGAGAATCATAGCATTAGACTGGTAGAACGGTTGAGAATCATAGCATTAGACTGGTAGAACGGTTGAGAATCATAGCATTAGACTGGTAGAACGGTTGAGAATCATAGCATTAGACTGGTAGAACGGTTGAGAATCATAGCATTAGACTGGTAGAACGGTTGAGAATCATAGCATTAGACTGGTAGAACGGTTGAGAATCATAGCATTAGACTGGTAGAACGGTTGAGAATCATAGCATTAGACTGGTAGAACGGTTGAGAATCATAGCATTAGACTGGTAGAACGGTTGAGAATCATAGCATTAGACTGGTAGAACGGTTGAGAATCATAGCATTAGACTGGTAGAACGGTTGAGAATCATAGCATTAGACTGGTAGAACGGTTGAGAATCATAGCATTAGACTGGTAGAACGGTTGAGAATCATAGCATTAGACTGGTAGAACGGTTGAGAATCATAGCATTAGACTGGTAGAACGGTTGAGAATCATAGCATTAGACTGGTAGAACGGTTGAGAATCATAGCATTAGACTGGTAGAACGGTTGAGAATCATAGCATTAGACTGGTAGAACGGTTGAGAATCATAGCATTAGACTGGTAGAACGGTTGAGAATCATAGCATTAGACTGGTAGAACGGTTGAGAATCATAGCATTAGACTGGTAGAACGGTTGAGAATCATAGCATTAGACTGGTAGAACGGTTGAGAATCATAGCATTAGACTGGTAGAACGGTTGAGAATCATAGCATTAGACTGGTAGAACGGTTGAGAAAAACAGTCATTATAGAATTAACAGAATGTTTGCGAAAAAACGGAATCATAGAAGCAGAACGAGTAGAACAATTCCATTCAGAGAAAAGTCCCGGGTGGAGGGGAGGATTAGAGCATGATGTTAATTCTAATTCAAGTCTAGCATGACTAAAGGCCTGGTTCAGATGGAGATGGTCTGAAGCCCGAGAGCAGCAGTAAGACTAAGGGGGCAGGCACTATTAGATAGGAGAACTGAATGATCCAGTCTATTATCTCTTCTACATCAATGGCAGAGTTCCCAAAGGGGGGATTCAGCTTGAAAGGGTCTTTGTGTGTGTGTATATTGTGATCAGTAACCTGAGAAGCTGGTCAATGTAAATCCATCCTGGGTGTGTCGGTGTGTGTAGATCCATCATGGGTGGATGGGTGTGTGTGTGTGTGTGTGTGTGTGTGTGTGTGTGTGTGTGTGTGTGTGTGTGTGTGTGTGTGTGTGTGTGTGTGTGTGTGTGTGTGTGTGTGTGTGTGTGTGTGTGTGTGTAGATCCATCATGGGTGGATGGGTGTGTGTAGATCCATCCTGGGTGTGTCGGTGTGTGTAGATCCATCCTGGGTGTGTCGGTGTGTGTAGATCCATCCTGGGTGTGTCGGTGTGTGTAGATCCATCATGTGTGGATGGGTGTGTGTGTATGTGTGTGTGTGTAGATCCATCATGTGTGTGTGTGTGTGTGTGTGTGTGTGTGTGTGTGTGTGTGTGTGTGTGTGTGTGTGTAGATCCATTATGGGTGGATGGGTGTGTGTGTGTGTGTATGTGTGTGTGTGTAGATCCATCATGTGTGTGTGTGTGTGTGTGTGTGTGTGTGTGTGTGTGTGTGTGTGTGTGTGTGTGTGTGTGTGTGTGTGTGTGTGTGTGTGTAGATCCATCATGGGTGGATGTGTGTGTGTGTGTGTGTGTGTGTGCGTGTGTGTGTGTGTGTGTGTGTGTAGATCCATCATGGGTGTGTGTGTGTGTGTACCTGAGAAGTTGGTGAGAGCACTCTTGCTGCCGTTGGTCTCTGCAATGGCCCGTCTGAACTGCTCCAGGATGTTGTTGAGCTCTGAGGATCGTTGCAGGGTCCGGTACTCAGCCACACGGAGACGCTCTTTCAGGGCATGGAACTCCCTCTGGTACGCTACCAACTTCTCTATAGGGATAGAGAGAGGGGTAGAGAGAGGAATAGAGAGAGGGGGGGGGGGGGTTAGATCTTCTGCTCATTATTCCAGCAATGTGTCCCAGTGTAGGCTAATAGTCATGTAATACAAAATAGAATATGAAGTGCTGTTAGAACCTTCCAAACTGTTCTGTGAGCGGGCAGTACACTTCCCCCTTAGCAATGCTTAACCTCTATGCATCTTCAGAACACGACATCAATGTGATTTATCACTATACTGTAACAACAACCAATACAAGCAATAAACCCTGTGACAAAAGATCGCTCTGAGACCCAATCTGGCTCTGCTTCAGGCAGGCATACTCTATTTTCTAGATTGAAAACACACATAGCTATTGAGTTGTTAAAAGTGTCTGTTGTTATGGATGACTCTGCTCCTAAACCGCTTCCCCCTTGAGGATAACATGTTTACAACAAATGGGACACCAAACAAAGAGCTCTCTCCCTCTCTCCCCAGGACTAGAGCATGTGGGGGAGGGGTGGAGGAACCTTGTCTAATAAGACTTGTCATCCTCAGTGCAGTGACAACCACTCCCTCTCTTCTGTCTTTTCTAGTTCCCTTATCATCTGTTCTCTACCTCCTTGTCATCTCTTTCTCTCTTACACCCTACTCCCTGTCTCTTTCCTCTTCCTCCGGTCACTCATTTCTTCCTCCCTCTACACCCCCCTCCCCCCATTCCATCCCCCCTCCCTTACCTCTTCTCCTCACTGTATTTCCCTGTACACTCCTCCCTTCCTCTACCCCTCCTAATACTCCCTACATCCCCCTTCCCTCCAGTGCCCTCCTGTCACAATTGTCAGTGTGATTCATGTGAAGGTGGTTGATTTATTCATGGTAGCTAGTGATGGGGGTGGGATGGGGCAGGACAGGGTTACTGACAAGCCTCAAACTGTCCTAATATATACACACACACACACACACACACAGTTACGTATTATTCTTTCCACCAGCATCCCGCTTGACCCAGCGCTCTTTCCACAAGAATACAGTCACACAATAATAACATTGCAGCACAACACACCGACTAGTGACCTTATTGATCGCTTGCATGCTGTGTGTGTTGTCTCACACCCATACTCAACCCACCATATCCAGTCTCACACCCATACTCAACCCACCATATCCAGTCTCACACCCATACTCAACCCACAATATCCAGTCTCACACCCATACTCAACCCACAATATCCAGTCTCACACCCATACTCAACCCACAATATCCAGTCTCACACCCATACTCAACCCACCATATCCAGTCTCACACCCATACTCAACCCACCATATCCAGTCTCACACCCATACTCAACCCCAAATATCCAGTCTCACACCCACACTCAACCCACAATATCCAGTCTCACACCCATACTCAACCCACCATATCCAGTCTCACACCCATACTCAACCCCAAATATCCAGTCTCACACCCACACTCAACCCACAATATCCAGTCTCACACCCATACTCAACCCACAATATCCAGTCTCACACCCATACTCAAACCACCATATCCAGTCTCACACCCATACTCAACCCACAATATCCAGTCTCACACCCATACTCAACCCACCATATCCAGTCTCACACCCATACTCAACCCCAAATATCCAGTCTCACACCCATACTCAACCCCAAATATCCAGTCTCACACCCATACTCAACCCCAAATATCCAGTCTCACACCCACACTCAACCCACAATATCCAGTCTCACACCCATACTCAACCCACAATATCCAGTCTCACACCCATACTCAACCCACCATATCCAGTCTCACACCCATACTCAACCCCAAATATCCAGTCTCACACCCATACTCAACCCACCATATCCAGTCTCACACCCATACTCAACCCACAATATCCAGTCTCACACCCATACTCAACCCACCATATCCAGTCTCACCCACACTCAACCCACCATATCCAGTCTCACACCCATACTCAACCCACCATATCCAGTCTCACCCACACTCAACCCACCATATCCAGTCTCACACCCATACTCAACCCACCATATCCAGTCTCACCCCCACACTCAACCCACCATATCCAGTCTCACACCCATACTCAACCCACCATATCCCCTCCCACTCCTCCACTAACACTCAGTCACCGATTCATGCAGCTGACGGTGTGATCATGACTGTTAATAAGGGACAGTATTAGTGTGTATGTGTTGCAATATTTATGTGGATGTGGGTGGCTGAGTTAACTTGCTGCTGAAATGTTCTCTTTTTACCCTCTACCCCCTTCTCTCTCGCCCTCTCCATCCTCCCTCTTTCTTTTAGTGTCCTCTGGAGAACCAGGCATCTCTGCAAAAGGCAATACCCTGTATAGGGGCAGGGGACTGGAACATTTCCCATACAACATGTTGAGACGGGCACAATCAAAATAAATCAAGACATTCATTAGAGCTTTGTTTGTTGTGTCATACCCAATTACAGAGTGAAAATGGAGAATGTGTGTGATGCTGAGAGCATGTGTGGAGAGAGAAATAAAGAGAGGATAGAATGATGAGCAGAACAGAAGAGCAGTCACATCAAATTGTATCAAAGCCACTGATCCCCAGGGGTCTCATTTATTAACTGTGCGAACAAACAAAATTTGCCCCAAAACATACAGTTGAAGTCAGAAGGTTACATACACTTAGGTTGAGTCATTAAAACTCGTTTTTCAACCACTCCACAAATGTCTTGTTAACAAACTATAGTTTTTGGCAGGTTGGTTAGGACATCTACTTTGTGCATGACACATTTAATTTTTCCAACAATTGTTTACAGACAGATTATTTCACTGTATCACAATTCCAGTGGGTCAGAAGTTTACATACACTAAGTTGACTGTGCCTTTAAACAGCTTGGAGAATTCCAGAAAATGATGTCATTTGGAGGTTGGAGGTGTACCTGTGGATGTACTTCAAGGCCTACCTTCAAACTCAGTGCCTCTTCGCTTGACATCATGGGAAAATCGAAAGAAATCAGCCAAGACCTCAGAAAATAAATTGTAGACCTCCACAAGTCTGGTTCATCCTTGGGAGCAATTTCCAAACGTCTGAAAGTACACATTCATCTGTACAAACAATAGTACACAAGTATAAACACCATGGGACCACGCAGCCGCCATACCGCTCAGGAAGGAGACGCGTTCTGTCTCCTAGAGATGAACGTACTTTGGTGCGAAAAGTGCAAATCAATCCCAGAACAACAGCAAAGGACCATGTGAAGATGCTGGAGGAAACAGGTACACAGGTATCTATATCCACAGTAAAACGAGTCCTATATCGACATAACCTGAAAGGCCGCTCAGCAAGGAAGAAGCCACTGCTCCAAAACCACCATAAAAAAGCCAGACTACGGTTTGCAACTGCACATGGGGACAAAGATCGTACTTTTTGGAGAAATGTCCTCTGGTCTGATGAAACAAAAATAGAACTGTTTGGCCATAATCACCATCATTATGTTTGGAGGAAAAAGGGGGAAGCTTGCAAGCCAAAGAACACCATCCCAACCATGAAGCACGGGGGTGGCAGCATCATGTTGTGGGGGTTCTTTGCTGCAGGAGGGACTGGTGCACTTCACAAAATAGATGGCATCATGAGAAGAAAATTATGTGGATATATTGAAGCAACATCAAGACATCAGCCAGGAAGAGCTTGGTCGCAAATGGGTCTTCCAAATGGACAATGACCCCAAGCATACTTCCAAAGTTGTGGCAAAATGGCTTAAGGGCAACAAAGTCAAGGTATTGGAGTGGCCATCACAAAGCCCTGTCCTCAAGCCTATAGAAAATCTGTGAGCAGAACTGAAAAAGTGTGTGCGAGCAAGGAGGCCTACAAACCTGTCTCAGTTACATCAGCTCTGTCAGGAGGAATGGGCCAAAATTCACCCAACTTATTGTGGGAAGCTTGTGGAAGACTACCCGAAACATTTGACCCAAGTTAAACAATTTAAAAGGCAATGCTACCAAATACTAATTGAGTGTATGTAAACTTCTGACCCATTGGGAATGTGATGAAAGAAATAAAAGCTGAAATAAATCACTCTCTACTGTTATTCTGACATTTCACATTCTTAAAATAAAGTGGTGATCCTAACGGACAAAAGACTGGGAATTTTTACTGGGATTAAATGTCAGGAATTGTGAAAAACAGTTTAAATGTATTTGGCTAAGGTGTATGTAAAGTTTTGACTTCAACTGTACCGCACCAGTTTATGCAAAAATGGGCATTTCTGAAATCTGAACTTGAAGTGAGAATGTGCTGATCCTCCCCAAACTTTAGACTATGAGGACCATTTTCTAGTGGCTCAAGTCTTGCATTGCAAGAAAGTAACAGTAGACTAGTATCAGCCTTATGCAGGAATATATGATGTCACTCTTATTCATAACAAAAGAACAGGTAGCTAAATATAACAAGATGCAATCATTTGCTGTTAGTGAGAAGAGCAAGAATCTAATTTATATTTTAATTCAAAAAGAATTTTTAAAAATAGGCATGTTTACTATTATCCATGTTCTTTCCATGACCATTGCAGTATAAATTCCTCACCTTTTCTGATTGTGATGGTTTTATACTCGCGAAAAAGCCTAGAGGCCTACATGTTAGGATAGGCTACCATTCCTCCCATCTCTCATTTGATTGGACCCACTTCGCACAAGTAAATAGATAAGCCATTTCAAGCACCCTATTTTGTGATCCTATCCGAAGTGCAGTTTAATGGTAGAACAGACGGTTCACTTTTTGTAGGCTATATAATTTCAAATTTCTCAAGTAGACAATATTTCATATATAAACATAATCCATATATCATAATCATTGCAGAATAAATGACTCACCTTTTCTGGCCATGATCAGTTCATATTCCCTAAGTAGCCATACAACAAATGAACATGCGCATCTCTCATTTAGCTGGACCTATTAAGTTATTAGAATGTCTAGTTTTTGCTCTATGCAGACGACAGGGGGTGCGGTTTATAACAGAGTAGAATTTAACAGGTTAACAGACAGTTGATCTGTTGCATTGTAGTGTGTAGGGCACCACTGTACTGTAGTTCATTTCTTTCAGAGTAGACGATGTCTCACTGGAAAAAGTGAATGTAAAACATTATTGTATTTCAAACGATCTGTTTACAGGTCCACAATGATTTGCAATTGTGTTTGTCTTTCAGAAATGGTCAGATACTGGAGAAGAAAACATTCTGCCAACACATCAAAAAGACATTTGATCAAGTTCACCATTGCTCTTTCCAGATACTGTCTCCACCTAATTCCAATTCTTCCAAAGTATACAGCACATAAGGACGTAATTGTCACCATCAGGCGGAGTTATAATGATCGTTCACGCGCCAACCATTTTACCAAAGGTCTGATTTATAACGGGAAACATCTTCATGTTTGGCGTGCCCAGCCCTAGTTGGCGTAATGTTCTCTCATGTCATCATGCCAAACCCCACTGCCCTTTCAAGGCTGGCACATACACACACACTCCTCCTCAGCATCCCTCCATCTGTCCCTGCTCCTTCAACACTATTCTCCTCTCTCTGTCCCTATCCTTACTCTATCTGCAGTGCATTTAGAAAGTACTCAAACCCCTTTGCTTTTTCTACATTTTGTTATGTTACCGCCTTATTCTAAAAATTATTTAATTGTTTTCCCCCCCTCAATCTACACACAATACCTCATAATGACAAAGCAAAACTTTTTTTTGTGTGCAAATGTATTAAAAATAAAGAAACTGAAATATTACATTTATGTAAGTATTCAGACCTTTTACTCAGTACTTTGTTGAATCACCTTTGTCAGCGATTAAAGCCTAGCGTCTGCTTTGGTATGACGCTACAAGTCTGGTACACCTGTATTTGGGGAATTTCTCCCATTCTTCTCTGCAGATCCTCTCAAGCTCTGTCAGGTAGGATGGGGAGCGTCGCTGCACAGCAATTCTCAGGTCTCTCCAGAGGTGTTCAATCAGGTCCAAGTCCAGGCTCCGGCTGGGCCACTCAAGGACATTCAGAGACTTGTCCTGAAGCCACTACTGCATAATCTTGGCTGTGTGCTTGGGTCGTTGTCCTGTTGGAAGGTGAACCTTCACCGCTGAGCGCTCTGGAGCAGTTTTTCTTCAAGGATCTCTCTGTACTTTGCTCCGTTCATCTTTGCTTCGATCATGACTAGTCTCCCAGTCCATGCCACTGAAAAACCTCCCCACAGCATGATGCTGCCACCACCATGCTTCACTGTAGGGATGGTGCCAGGTTTCCTCCAGGCCAAAGAGTTCAATCTTGGTTTCATAAGATCAGAGAATCTTGTTTCTCATGGTCTGAGAATCCCTTAGGCGCCTTTTGGCAAACTCCAAGCGGGCTGTCATGTGCCTTATACTGAGGAGTGGCTTCCGTCTGGCCACTACCATAAAGGCCTGACTGGTGGATGCTGCAGCGATGGGAGAACCTTCCAGAAGGACAACCATCTCCACAGAGGAACTCTGGAGCTCTGTCAGTGTGACCATTGGTATCTTGGTCACCTCCCTGACCAAGGCCCTTCTCCCCCATTGCTCAGTTTGTCTGGGCGGCCAGCTCTAGGAAGAGTCTTGATGGTTCCAAACGTCTTCCATTTAAGAATGATGGAGGCCACTGTGTTCTTGGGGACCTTCAACACTGCAGACATTTTTTGGTACCCTTCCCCAGATCTGTGCCTCGACACATTCCTGTGTCATGACTCTCCTGTGAAGATCCAAAGATCAGGTTTACAATGGATCTGACTTCCACCAGACCCCTCTCACCCGCAGAGGAGAGGCGGGATTGATGTGGGGGCTTTATGACACCTCATGCCAATTGTATGCAGCAGAGGACTCTTTTAGATCTTCAGTAGTGGTGATTGGAATCTCTTTGTTACAGAGACATTTAGCCGCTCAAAACCTAACATCCAAAAATGAACACTGGGACAATATTTTTTACATCCGAATGTGGCGAATGATGAGAGATGGAATATGGGAAATTAATGTCTATTTTGTGATGTCATTAAAAATGGTATAAAATGTATCATGAAAATATCGTAACGAAGAGTTTTCACACTGTGTAGGTCAGGATTACATCCTTGACGTTGTGTAGGAAATATCAAGGATGAAAATAATATTTTTATTGAGATAGAAAACTAAAATCACATTCCTAACAAGTTAACATCCTAACATAGTTTTGATGATAATTTGCCCAGTAAGTAGCCACGCTCAAGGGAGCTCAGAGAGCGTGTCAGAATGGCGGAAACAACCCTTTTTACGAGAGTGTATAAAGGATGAGTTGAGAATTAACATACCAGAAAGACTCAAGCTGCAGCTTAGGTCTCCATTGGTTACAACCCTGAAAATCAACACGAGGTGAAGACGACAAAGTAGCCTCTCTAACAATCAATGTTACGGCTGAGTAGCTATTCTAAGTACTGTATCTAAGAAAGGAAATTTTAAGTAGGACCATCCTGTTACTCTTCAAACCATCGTCGACTACACTGCCGTCATCACCCCACTGGGGATCATCGACACAGCTGATTAGTTGTCTTCAGAGGACCACTCTTCCAGAACAAGTGAAAGTGAAGCCACGGACAACTAAGAAGAAGGACATTGTGACCTCTTGTGGACAATCAGAGCCTTACACTTGAGAGCTCGGGAGAAGGCCCAACTGACCCTTTTCACAAAGCCCTGGGTCCAACAGAGATACACGACGAAGGAAGACATTCAACAGGTAAATACATTCATTATTTCTTACCCAGACGGGCGGTGGTTCAGGGCAAAGTATTAGGATTACTGTGAGCATAGTTACAAGTGTATAAGTGTTGTCTCTTTCTTTCTCCCCTCTTTACTCCTCCCTCTTTTGATAAACAAGCAGTCATTTTGTCGTTAGTCTGCTAGGGACCGGTTTTTATCGTATTAAGTTTCTAATTAATAACCTATACCGTGTGTGTGTGTGTGTGTGTATCCTGTGTTATCATTTAGTTAGTTAGTAAATCAATGTGTGTACGGAATGATCAGTAAAGCTGGGGTTTGTGCAGATGCAAGGAGTATGTGACATTCAGAATTATGAGACTGATATGTGGTAATGATTAATAAATTACTGTTATCGATAGATATCATATATATCATCTAGAGTTTAATTCAGGAGATGGTAACTCGTTAAACTTATTCCGTGGTGCCCCAAATCCTAATGAGTTAATTGTTACATGATTAATTTATTCGAGTAACAATGAAACAATGATAACCTTCGATACATAAGTCATCAGATTAATGAAAGTCACATCATGACACCTGTCTCGGAGCTCTATGTACAAATTCCTTTGACCTCATGGCTTGGTTTTTGCTCTGACATGCACTGTCAACTGTGGGACCTTATGTATACAGGTGTGTGCCTTTCCAAATCATGTCCAATCAATTTAATTTACCACAGGTTGTCACGGATTCCCCCGGTACTGCTGCTCATTCCGTTCACCAGCTCCGGAGGTCTACATCACCGGCCTTCTAGGTATCACTGAACTGGATCATTACCACCAACCCCGGACTGTCTCGTCTCATTACGCACACCTGGTTCCCATTCCCCCTCATTAGTATGTGTATGCATGTGCCCTCTGTTCCCCATTGTCCTTGTCGGTTATTGTTACCAGGTCCGTTGGTCCTTTGAATACCTGTGCTGTTGTATCGGCTTCCATGCTACATGTTATTGTGCACTTGTTTTACGGGTCTCGTCCTGTGTATTGTTTAGAGGTTTACACCTCACTCTTTTGTTTGGGTGGAGAAAATAAAAAACCCTATTACGTATTCCTGCGCCTGTCTCCAATCATCATGCACCTCAGCTCAATTTGACTCTCATAGCAAAGGGTCTGAATACTTATGTAAATATGCTATTTCTATTTTTAATACATTTGAAACATTTTCTAAAAACCTGTTTGTCATTATGGGGTATTGTCTGTAAAACAATTTAATACATTTTAGAATAAGGATGTAACATAACAAAATGTGGAAAAAGTCAAGGGGTCTGAATACTTTCCGAATGCTCTGTACCCTTTCTTTCTCCATCCACAAACACAGGCTACACAGACCAATGGACTTATGCTCCAGCAGATGAGCGTCACCCAGTCACAACCATGAGAATGACAGAGGAAATGACACCACCCTATGAGGCATGGCTAGGGCTGTTGTAGTGACTGACTGTATTACTGCCACACCAGCAGTCATGAGTCATGACCGCAGTCACTGTAATCTCATTTTATGCAGGTACTCAAAGGACAATACATAGTTATACAATACATAGCCTACCTCATATTACACACAGCAGAAAAACATCAAACAAAAGTGATTAAAGATGTCTTTGGTACATGATTGGTCCAGCCCAGTGGTTCCCAAACTTTTTACAGTCCCGTACCCTTTCAAACAATCAACCTCCAGCTGCATACCCCCTCTAGCACCAGGGTCAGCGCACTCTCAAATGTTGTTTTTTGCCCTCATTGTAAGCCTGCCACACACACACTATACGATACATTTATTAAACATAAGAATGACTGAGTTTCACAACCCGGCTAGTGGGAAGTGACAAAGAGCTCTTATAGGACCAGGGCATAAATAGTAATCAATACATTTTGCTCTTTATTTAACCATCTTACATATAAAACCTTAATTGTTCATCGAAAATTGTGAATATCTCACCACAGGTTAATGAGAAGGGTGTGCTTGAAAGGATGCACATAACTCTGCAATGTTGGGATGTATTGGAGTGTCTCAGTCTTAAATCATTTTCCACACACAGTCTGTGCCTGTATTTAGTTTTCATGCTAGTGAGGGCCGAGAATCCACTCTCACATAGGAACGTGGTTGCAAAGGGCATCAGAGTCTTAACAGCGTGATTTGCCAAGGCAGGATACTCTGACTGCAGCCCAATCCAGAAATCTGGCAGTGGCTTCTGATTAAATTCAATTTTCACAGAACCGCTTGTTGCAATTTCGATGAGGCTCTCTTGTTCAGATTTCAGTAAGTGGACTGGAGGCAGGGCAAGAAAGGGATAACAATTCCAGTTGTTTGTCATCCGTTTCGGGAAAGTACCTGCATAATTGCGTCGCTAAATAACAGTAAACAGTAACAGTAACAGTAAAGGGGTAGCAGCTCTTCGGCTGCATCAGATTCACAACTGTCAGTGTCCATGCTAGCTGGGCTAACAACAAATGTAGAATTACTGATGCTAGCATTGGATGTGCTCGTGGAAACAGAACAACTTGTGTCGTCGACAGGTGTTGGTGTAGTACTGCTGGTAGTAGCAGGACTGCCAGTAGAGCTGGTATGTGTCTCTATGGACGCGGGCCTTACTTTTTTTTATACCATTGATCAATTTTCAAGCAAACGGAATGAGCAGCAGCTACATACGGAGTGGAATTCCTGCGAGACAGTAACGGTTAATGTGATTGGATGTTAATTATTTGACTAGGCTACCTGTATTTGACATTGTGTTGTTATTTCGCTAAACACTAGATGGTTTAATTTTATTTTTGGCAGTGAAACGAGGCTACTCAGGCGAGAGAAAAAAAAAAAAAGGGGGGAAAAAATCCCCTAAATGTATAGCCCCGTTGGAAAATATAAAATGGACTGTTTGAAAATGTGAAGAATAAAAATCTATATATATATATTTTTTTTTATTAAAAAGTGAATCACATTTTTATTTGGCGTACCCCCGACGGCATTGTGCGTCCCCCCGTAAGGCAGTTTGGGAATACCTGGTTGAGCCTATACGCCAAAATTAAACACATTTTAGTAATGGCCTTTGAGTCTGGACTGTACTTTATACATACTGGATGGACTGGTTACCTAATGCCACGCTCCAGACTCTTTATACAAGTCTGGGAGAGAACGTATAGGCCTAGGGCATGATGTTGCTTCACTGATTGTGCAAGACTGTTTACAGTTAGCCTACAATTATAGTACATTTGTATTTGATTTTGAAGGGCCTAGTAACAGGACATTTTTTATATTTTCATAATGAATAGGCTGACGTGCGTTTCAATCTCCTCCTCTCTCTCCTTCATTCCTTTCTCGAGCGCACAGAGAGGGGTTGTCAACAGTTTAATGACATGTGTTTTGTTGTGAAAACATGTTCCTATTGATGTCCCTGAACAGATTTCCCTTGGTTTCACTGGGTAGCTACAGGAACAGAGTTGGAGAGCCCATGGCATACAGAGTTTGGGCAGAATATCACCTGTTATACAGCAAGAGGCTGCATGCTCCTCAAACAGTGGTTGATGCATGGAGTGAAATAACCAGAGTAGCCTACCCAGCATGATTGAAAACAAACCAGCAGGAAAGTGGCCTCCATTCACTATTCCAGTGCATAGGGATGACATCTTTCTACCCCTGTTACTGTTCCTGTCCATTTCATAATGGTCCATTATAAATCTAAACAAATTGTACATATTAGTGAATACAAGATTAAATTGAGAATAGTCTGATGATTGAAAATATGATCACTTGATGAGAGAACAGCGTATGGAGCCTGAGGCAAGGGACAGAGCGGCAGCTTTATTTGTGACTTGCTCAAGTCATCAATATCCTTTAGTCACATCATGCCGCCTATATATGTTTTGATTTCTAAGACATTCTAAGGTTTGTATCATTCACAACTAAAGTAGCCAAATGACTCTAAATCTAGCATATAGGACCTGTTTCAAATGATCACTTTTACACTCAACATGCCACTTCAAATGCACACTTGCTCTGAAATGGGAAAAATATTGATATTTTATTGAGCTAAGTTCAATATCAGTGCCTTCTGTAACTATTGGGACAGTGACTTTTTTTGACTCTGTACTCCAGCACTTTGGATTTGAAATTATATAAGTGACTATGACATTAAAGTGCAGACTGTCAGCTTTAATTTGAAGGTATTTTCATCATTATCGGATGAACGTTTAGAAATGAAAGCGAACATGCTTTTCAAACAGTTGGAGACAGAAGGGCATGTTCATAACAACTCAACTGTTACACCTTGTTAGCAAATACAGCCAAGTTGGCTAAACTTGAAATATAAAGATTAGCTGGCTAATCACTAGCACGAGGGCTTGAGAGACTGTTGATGAGACCTGTGTTCATTTTTTATAGCCTAATACCTGATACAAGACATTAGCTATTATTAGTGAATGTGCATTATGCATGGTTCTAGATAAATTTGTAACAAAAAAGGTCATTTTCATAGACTTGAAAGCCAGATCATTGATTATTGCAAATAAAAAAAGCAGGTTAATCTATTTAGATAAATAATTAAATGATTAGCGGGTCTTAAGGTTGTGGAAGGCTTCTATTCAGCCTAGATATAACTTCACAAGCCCCGAATTCAGTAGATTATTATTGACTGTTTGAACTGCAGTGTATGGCCTGGTGCATAGCCAGATAACATACAGTAGGCCAATTCACATTCAGTTCTTCTCAAATACATTTTCTTCAAATCATGTTTCTTTCGACCTGCCGGAAATAAATATTGGATTTATTGTGATGGTGTATGTTACATTTATTAGATGTTTTTTTATGTAGATGTTCCAACGGCGCGCACCAGCTTGTATGGTGGAGGCATGGAGATGCTAAATGTGTTTATAGTAATTAACGGTCAGAAGACCAATAACCGGCTGACAACATTTCATGACTGCCACCGCCCTAGTCAATGCAGGTCTATAATGCTAACATTGTAAGATCGATCGGACGGACGGACGGACGGACGGACGGACGGACGGACGGACGGACGGACGGACGGACGGACGGACGGACGGACGGACGGACGGACGGACGGACGGACGGACGGACGGACGGACGGACGGACGGACGGACGGACGGACGGACGGACGGACGGACGGACGGACGGACGGACGGACGGACGGACGGACGGACGGACGGACGGACGGACGGACGGACGGACGGACGGACGGACGGACGGACGGACGGACGGACAGACAGACAGACAGACAGACAGACAGACAGACAGACAGACAGACAGACAGACAGACAGACAGACAGACAGACAGACAGACAGACAGACAGACAGACAGACAGACAGACAGACAGACAGACAGACAGACAGACAGACAGACAGACAGACAGACAGACAGACAGACAGACAGACAGACAGACAGACAGACAGACAGACAGACAGACAGACACTGAAGTTTGGCAGAAAGACAGCAGTAGGAACCATGTCGACATTTCAGTCAAGCAACAGCCTTAAAGAAAATAGGTTGTGTGTGAATGGTATGTGTGGTCCATAGTGGACAAGAACAACCATAAGACTGTGTGACAATGGTCCTGTTTTCCTCCCTAATCAGGATTTTGAATGTGGGGGCGGATGAGAACGGGAGAAGGGATGAATGAGAGGTAGTGTGCAGCAGACGAGGACATTCAGCCTGGGAAGAGGAAGGAAAAAGGGTACCATTAGTTAACTGACTTAATGGAGGACAGACTGTAGAAGCCTGTTCCTGTTCATTAAAAGAACATGAGGTAGACCTACATCTGGGCTAGATTGTGTGTGTGTGTGTGTGTGTGTGTGTGTGTGTGTTAGGGCTGCCACAATTACTACATAACCCACGGTTATGGATGGACAAAATGGAATTACTGCCATAACACATTTAATATATATATATATATATATATATATATATATATATATATATATATATATATATATATATATATATATATATATATATATATATATATATATATATATATATACACACACACATATACACATACATATAATATATATATAAAATTATTTATTTTTTAAATGCTATTCGAACGGTTATTGCGGTGACTGCAATCATTTGGCTGGCCAATTACAGTCATCCAAAATTCCATGATCGTCACAGCCCTAGTGTTTGTGTACGTGTGTGTGTACGTACTGTGTATTGTGTGTGTGTACGTACCGTGTGTGTGCACGTACTGTGTACCGTGTGTGTGCACGTACTGTGTGTGTGTGTGTACCGTGTGTGTGCACGTACTGTGTACCGTGTGTGTGCACGTACTGTGTGTGTGTGTGCACGTACTGTGTACTGTGTGTGTGTGTACTGTGTACTGTGTGTGTGTGCACGTACTGTGTACTGTGTGTGTGTGTACTGTGTGTGTGTGTGTGTGTACCGTGTGTGTGCACGTACTGTGTACCGTGTGTGTGCACGTACTGTGTGTGTGTGTGTACCGTGTGTGTGCACGTACTGTGTACCGTGTGTGTGCACGTACTGTGTACCGTGTGTGTACCGTGTGTGTGCACGTACTGTGTACCGTGTGTGTGCACGTACTGTGTGTGTGTGTGTGTACCGTGTGTGTGCACGTACTGTGTACTGTGTGTGTGTGTACTGTGTGTGCACCCTCATCCTGAAGAGCAGGGCACAAACACTTCACCAGTTTCAGGGAGAAGGGTTTTGTCAGCACTCCCCCCCCCCCCGGCTCCTCTACCTCTTCTATAAACTGGGCCCTTGGCTTCGCCTCCCTCTGTCTTTCTCTCCCTGTGGCCCCATTAGAAGCATCTGGCTGAGAGAGTCCCTATCTCTCAGCATCAGAAAATATCACCGCACAACCCACAGCAACACACACACACACAGCACATCGCAACACAAAGAACACCCCAAAAGAGATATATACAAGCTTTTCCTATCTCCATCTCCACCCCTCTCTCGCTCTCATTCTGTCTCCCTCTCTCTACGGGCATCAGAATCCCCCTCTGTTATCTTCAGAGTCAGTAGCATTCGTTTGTCATAATAACACCTTTCTCCGGCTATTTTGGGACCATTGTGTTTGCAATGAACTGACAAAGGAACGACAGACCAGAGCTGAGAGGAGAAACATGCCCACGGACGGAAAGAGAGAAAATGGAAGGAAGTGTTAGAGGAGAGAATGGAGGTAGAACTAGAGGGAGGGATTTATTTGAACTTGGTTCCTTTTTAACCTCAACTGTGTTGATTAGCCAAATAGTCATGTCTCCTTCCATTACACTTTTTACTGAAAGCAGCCAACTCTCAGCACAGATATCAGCACTTAGACTTATGTTCCCATTGAGCAGTTGTTGTTCCATAGGTTCTGCACTGACCTCCATTAGCAAGGTCTCATCAATAGAGAGTAACACACCGCTGGGGACTTCTGTCAGAGATCTTGCTGCCCTACATTCTGAGATCTCACAGATTGAGGAGTGCACTTTCTTGTGGGTCATTCAGTAGGCTGCTTGACCATTTAGAAAGCTGATTCTCAGAGCCCTTATTCAGAGTCATGTGACGAGATGGGAGTGGCAATAAATTGATAGGTCGGATTACTCAATAATGCGAAAACAACTGTTTCGCAATTATGACACACACAAAATCAACTGTTACACACAAACACACTCAAGACTCTTAAATGCAGAGCCACCTTACACAATCCAAGAAACATAGGTCTAAAGCCACAGAGACAGACACAGTTAGCATCTAGGCCTATCCACACCATTCCCACAGTGTTCTCTGCATGCCCACTAACACTGAGCTTTCAAATACTTCACTTTCAGAGTGACTCACTGCCTGAGGCTAAGTAGACTAAACACCCACACGGAAACGAGAATTAAAGAAAGTAGGACTCAGAGTGAAAGAGAGGGGGGGACGATGAAATACACTAGATAAAGAGGAGAGATGCCTTGAGATGACGATCAGAGACCCCGAGAGAGATGACGATCAGAGACCCCGAGAGAGATGACGATCAGAGACCCCGAGAGAGATGACGATCAGAGACCCCGAGAGAGATGACGATCAGAGACCCCGAGAGAGATGACGAGAAAGACAAGGAAAAGAGGGCAAGACTAGGGAAAGAAAGAAGAAAGAGAGAAAGACGGTACAACAGAAAGAGAAAGAGGGATATAGAGCCTGAAAGACAGGGGAGCGGTTGTGAGAGGAAGTGATGAATTGTAAAAACAGGCTCTTCAGGCTTAATCAGTGTTTATCCAATCTAATGTATACCAGGGAGAGACGCAAGCTATGGTACAGCCAATCAGTGTTTATCTAACATAATTTATACCAGGGAGAGACAAGATCAGTAACATCCCAGGGAGGGAGCAGTGACCGGGAGGTTAAACAACACTTGGCTATCATGCCCAGACAGCACACTGGTCTGAATGGGAGAAACACAACCAGCACAACTCTGCTTAGCTATGGAGTCTGACTGACTGTTGGTCCAGGGGGAGCAGCCAATGAGTGTCTATGAATACAAAGTATTGTGCCACACTACGCTGCTCTGTAACTCCCCCTGGATGACATTTGGGAAGGTGTCAGTCTGTCTGTGTTCCTCCTCCTAACGCAGACACAAACAGAACACTAAACCCACACATTCACAAGGCTGGGTGTAAACGCAACACTAAATCCACACATGCACAAGGCTGGGTGTAAACACAACACTAAACCCACACATGCACAAGGCTGGGTGTAAACGCGACACTAAACCCACACATGCACAAGGCTGGGTGTAAACGCGACACTAAACCCACACATGCACAAGCCTGGGTGTAAACGCGACACTAAACCCACACATGCACAAGGCTGGGTGTAAACGCGACACTAAACCCACACATGCACAAGGCTGGGTGTAAACGCGACACTAAACCCACACATGCACAAGGCTGGGTGTAAACAACACTAAACCCACACAAGGCTGGGTGTAAACGCGACACTAAACCCACACAAGGCTGGGTGTAAACGCGACACTAAACCCACACATGCACAAGGCTGGGTGTAAACGCGACACTAAACCCACACATGCACAAGGCTGGGTGTAAACGCGACACTAAACCCACACATGCACAAGGCTGGGTGTAAACAACACTAAACCCACACATGCACAAGGCTGGGTGTAAACAACACTAAACCCACACAAGGCTGGGTGTAAACAACACTAAACCCACACATGCACAAGGCTCGGTGCTTGCACAAGGAAGAATGCATGCAGTTCCATTTGGCAAATCTGACCATAATTCTATCCCGCTGATTCCTGCTTACATGCAAAAACTCGAAAACAGGAAGTACCAGTGACGAGCTCAATACGGAAGTGGTCCGATGAAGCGGACGCTATGCTAAAGTAATGTTTCGCTAGCACAGACTGGAATATGTTCCGGGATTCATCCGATGACATTGAGCAGTTTACCACATCAGTCACCGGCTTCCTTAATAAGTGCATCGATGACATTGTACCCACAGTGACCGTACATATCCTAACCAGAAGCCATGGATTACAGGCAACATCCACATCGGGCTAAAGGTTAGAGCTGCCGCTTTCAAGGAGGGGAACACTAACCCGGACGCTTATAATAAATCATGCTACGCCATCCGACGAACCATTAAACAAGCAAAGCGACAACACAGGACTAAGACCGACTCTAACTACACCGGCTCTGACGCTGTGGCAGGGCTTGCCAACTATGACAGATTAAAAGGGAAGCCCAGCCATGAGCTGCCCAATGACACAAGCCTACCAGATGAACTGAGAGCCTTTTATGCTCGCTTCGAGGCAGGAAACACTGAACCATGCATGAGAACACCAGCTGTTCCGGACAACTGCATGATCACGCTCTCCATGCTGATGTGAGTAAGACCTTTAAACAGGTTAACATTCAGAAGGCCGCATAACCAGACAGATTACCAGGGCGTATATTCAAAAGCATGCGTTGACCAGCTGGCAAGCGTTTTCATTGACATTCTCAACCTCTCCCTGACCCAGTCTGTAATACCTACATGTTTCAAGCAGACCCCCATAGTCCCTGTGCCCAAGAACGCCAAAGTAACCTGTCTAAATTACTATCTCCCCATAGTACTCACATCAAAACCATTATCCCAGACACCCTGGACCCACTCCAATTTGCATCCACAGATGACGCAATCTCTATTGCACTCCACACTGCTCTTTCCCACTTGGACAAAAGAACCACCTACATGAGAATGCTGTTCATTGACTACAGCTCAGCATTCAACACCATAGTGCACTCAAAGCTCATCACTAAGCTAAGGACCCTGGAACTGAACACTTCCATCTGAAACTGTATCCTGAACTTCTTGACGAGACCCCCCCAGGTAGTGAGGGTAGGCAACAACACGCTGACCCTCCTCTACTCCCTGTTCACACACGACTCCGATCTGCGCACGACTCCAACACCATCATTAAGTTTTCCGACAACACGAATGTGGTAGGCATGATCACTGACAACGATGAAACAGCCTATAGTGAGGAGGTCAGAGACCTGGCAGTGTGGTGCCAGGATATCCTCTCCCTCAGTGTCAGCAAGACAAAAGGAGCTGATCGTGGACTACAGGAAACAGAGGGCTGAGATCGCCCCCATTCACATCGACAGGGCTGTAGTGGAGCGGGTTGAGAGCCTCAAGTTCCTAGGTGTCCACATTACTAAGGATCTATTATAGTCCAAACACACCAACATGAAGAGGCCACAACAACGCCTCTTCCCCCTCAGGAGGCTGAAAAGATTTGGCATGGGGCCCTCAGATCCTCAGTAAGTTCTACAGCTCTACCATTGAGAGCATCTCGACTGGCTGCATCACCGCTTGGTATGGCAACTGCTTGGCATACAACAGTTTACACCCAAAAACTATTTAATAAAATAAGGCTTTAACAAAATGTGGAAAAGGTCAAGGGGTATGAATACTTTCCAAAAGCCATTGCTCATTGTGCATCTATTATTTCTTTATTTTCTTTCTCTCTGTATTGTTGGGAAGGGCCCGTAAGTAAGCATTTCACTTTTAGTCCACATCTGTTGTTTACGAAACATGTGACAAATAAATTTGAGTTTCACAATCCTTCCTCCAGTTTTAGGAATTAACGATGACAGACAGAAATGGTATGTCATGCAGTGCATGATCGAGGCCTGTTCCTGGGTGTCTCTCGATCTCTTTTCGTTCTTTTAATTTGTGAGGATTTCAGATTTTTGGCTTCTGGCCAATAAAAAAAATGAAAAGCCTATAAATAAAACTGTTAACCGGCGAAAAAAATATCTTTGCAAAACAATGCTTTTTAGTAATTAATGGAAATACCAGTCGATGGAAAAACATTTGACCGTCATGCTTACCGGTCTATAGGTACATTTGCATAATTTTGTGGAATTCAAATTGTCATCTGTGTATTTCCGTCAGTCATGTATTTTATTTATCCAACACAACTAGTACACAAGCGCTCAGCTTACAGAGCCTACTTTGAGCGGGATTTATCCTGTAGCTCCTCAGCGGGTTGCTGCTGAAGTAAACCATGTGCTTTTATAAGCCAATACATTGCACAACTATTCTAAATGCAATCACCTATTAAAAACAGTTTTGGAGCACGATTAAAAAGAGCTACTATTTTTATTTCTCAACTGGTAATTGAAGCAAGCCTATCATTCACCATTTAAGTGCAGGGAACAGGCTATCAGCGCGTGACCTACAACTTTACAATGTGAGCTGGAGGCTGTACTCATTCTGAAAATATACTTTAAAATGTTTGAAACCTTGAATGTTTTATTTCATGTTATGAGGCAGATCTTACCTTGCTTCAAAGTAGCCTATAGGCTTATTCCAACATTGGAAATGTAGAGGCAATTAAATAGGCGGCTTGTGAGTTAAGTTTGGGGAAGCATATCATTTATCCTACCATTTCTACTGTCTGAGTGCCAGTTGATTTTAATATGCATATTTTCGTGGAACAGTTTAATTTCAATAATAATGTTTTAGTTTCTCAAAATCATTGTCACGTGGTTAATCATAACAATCTGAATTAAAATGATAAAAACCTCAAAGTTGAAAGTCAACTAATGTGAGATCACCAGCCTCTGCCTTATGGACACATTGATACACCGTGATTCATTGGCGGTGTAATGGGAATTTTTATGTTTGTGCTTAGTATAACTAATTTCTGTGTTCATGTAAGTGACTGACTGTACAAATCCCCTATCAGTAGCTGCAATTTGGCAGTACGTTGTTTTGAGAACAAGAAAGATATTTCAGTTTCAAGGTCTCAGCTTAGAGAGGAGAAGCCTCGTGAGGTTTTGGTCTGTCACATGTTACGAACTAGTATTGGTCGGTCACATGAATGAAACGGTGATGATTAATTAATTATGCTAAATCATGCAAATAACATGTCTGTGTATAGCCGTATAAGAAAACTGCTGGGTCTGCCCAGAGAAAGCTCCTGATTGACATGTGTACTATGGTGCATTGAGTTGGTTGGAACCTCTCCAGCACGCTGACAATAAACAATGATTCATTTTAGATCGACTTCCCGAGTGTCCCTGTGTACGAACATTTCCACGACAGCGGCTAAAGAAATGAGTGCATGGAACTCATAGCCTATAGGCCAATGCAGCAGTAGGCCTATAACTTCCATTGCTCTTTCACACTGAGGATTGGTGGTTATCGAGGGTGAGATTGTTGGAAAGATTTTCCAAATAGCTTACTGTGAGGAACTATAGTTCATATATTATAATTCACAATGGATGTTAAAAAAACACTTGCCTACATTTCTGCACAGCAGACCGGATACTTCTATGCGTGCTCAGGCGCACACGCTCCCTCAACATTATCAGGACAGAGAAACCAGACACATGCTTGGGTGCGCACGCTCCCTCAACATTATCAGGACAGAGAAACCAGACACATGCTTGGGTGTGCACGCTCCCTCAACATTATCAGGACAGAGAAACCAGACACATGCTTGGGTGCGCACGCTCCCTCAACATTATCAGGACAGAGAAACCAGACACATGCTTGGGTGCGCACGCTCCCTCAACATTATCAGGACAGAGAAACCAGACACATGCTTGGGTGCGCACGCTCCCTCAACATTATCAGGACAGAGAAACCAGACACATGCTTGGGTGCGCACGCTCCCTCAACATTACCAGGACAGAGAAACCAGACACATGCTTGGGTGCGCACGCTCCCTCAACATTACCAGGACAGAGAAACCAGACACGTGCTTGGTTGCGCACGCTCCCTCAACATTACCAGGACAGAGAAACCAGACACATGCTCATTGCTCACATGGAGCACTCCAACATTTTACAAATCTCATAAATTATGGTTATGAAATAAACCAAAACGTGTTTCTCACAAATGTAGCAGGTTGTGAACTATGCAAACGTTTCCACTCCAAGATTTAGAACGGTAAATTACTATAATTAATACTAGGGCTGTTGCGGTGACCATATTACCGTCATGACTGCAGTCAGATTCCATGTGACCGTTGAGTCACGGTAATCTCCTTTTATGCACTCTGGACATGTCTTTGTAGTACCCAACTTGCTAACTAACATCAGGTCCTAATGGCCTGGTCCTCAGGGTTCTATTGTCCCTCTAACCCAGGGGTGGTCAATTCCAGTCCTCGAGGGCCTGATTGGGGTCACAGTTTTGCCCCAGCCCCAGTTAACAAACCTGACTCCAATAATCACCTAATGATGATCTGCAATTTAGAATACAATTTGATTAATCAGCTGTGTTTGCTAGGGATGGAGAAAAATAAAAAAAATCAGGCCCCTGAGGACTGGAGTTGCCCACCCCTGGTCTAACCACTGACATCAATGGAAATACAATCGAAAATCACATCAAAACACTTATCATCATAACAGTAGGCCTATCATATTTTTAAAACTCACCTCACTGTGATGATCAATTTGAAGAAAGTTTAACAGCAGG
Organism: Salvelinus fontinalis; assembly: GCF_029448725.1. NCBI lineage: Eukaryota > Metazoa > Chordata > Actinopteri > Salmoniformes > Salmonidae > Salvelinus > Salvelinus fontinalis. The sequence goes on from NC_074687.1 coordinate 4,004,134, forward strand.
TTGAAACAGTGTAAAACATGGTTGTTGTAGATGTTGTTTCAAAGACTAATGCAACGAAATGGACAGCGCTTCCTAAAGGTGATGATTCATTCAAAACAGCAATATGCATATTAGAGCTGATGCAAACGCTTATGAGCCCAAGCACAACATTTTTTTGTGGGGGGGGGGGGGGGGGGGGGGTTAAAATGATGATTGTGCCGTTATACAATATATAGCCTACCGCATATTACGTATTGGAGTAATCGCTATTGAGTGTGAACTGTTATTACGCATACTGGATGGACTGGTTACCATATGCTACACTCCAAAATGTCTATCCATGAGTCGGGGAGAGAACGTTTAGCCCTATGCGATGCTGTTGGTTTGTGCAGGGCTGCTTACAGTTTGCCTACAATATCTGAATTTGTATTTTCAATAACCTAGTAATAGGGCATTTTTTCTATTGTCATAACTGAGTGGCATTACCTTCAGCTATACAGAAAATCTCACCACCATGCGTGTCCATCTCCTCTCTCTCCCCGCAGACGGGCTGTCAACAGTTTAGCGAAATATGTTTTGTTGCATAAACATGTTGCTATTGATGTTCCCGTACAGATTTCACTTGGTTTCCCAAATTAAGCACTGGGTAGCTGCAGGAACAGGGTTGGAGAGCCCATGGCATACAGAGTTTGGGCGGATTATCACCTGCCTGGCAGCGAGAGTATGCTCCTCAAACAGGAATATAACCTGTCTGGCAGCGAGAGCATGCTCCTCAAACAGGAATATCACCTGTCTGGCAGCGAGAGTATGCTCCTCAAACAGGAATATCACCTGCCTGGCAGCGAGAGTATGCTCCTCAAACAGGAATATCATCTGCCTGGCAGCGAGAGTATGCTCCTCAAACAGGAATATCACCTGCCTGGCAGCGAGAGCATGCTCCTCAAACAGGAATATCACCTGCCTGGCAGCGAGAGTATGCTCCTCAAACAGGAATATCACCTGCCTGGCAGCGAGAGTATGCTCCTCAAACAGGAATATCACCTGCCTGGCAGCGAGAGCATGCTCCTCAAACAGGAATATCACCTGCATGGCAGCAAGAGCATGCTCCTCAAACAGGAATATCACCTGCCTGGCAGCGAGAGTATGCTCCTCAAACAGGAATATCACCTGTCTGGCAGCGAGAGTATGCTCCTCAAACAGGAATATCACCTGCCTGGCAGCGAGAGTATGCACCTCAAACAGGAATATAACCTGTCTGGCAGCGAGAGTATGCTCCTCAAACAGGAATATCACCTGCCTGGCAGCGAGAGTATGCTCCTCAAACAGGAATATAACCTGTCTGGCAGCGAGAGTATGCTCCTCAAACAGGAATATCACCTGTCTGGCAGCGAGAGTATGCTCCTCAAACAGTGGTTGATGTGGAGTGAAATAAGTGTTATTCAATGTATTTCTCAGCTGCACATATTAAGCTCATGCTATAAAACCCAAGTAGCCTACAAAACGGTGTAAACAGATGACAGGTATTTTTCCCTTTGTCCCTGTCCCTGTCCATTTGATAAATGGGCCATTCTAAATCTAAACTAATTTTACATATTAGTAAAAGACCAGATTACATTGATAATAGTCTGATGTGTGAAAATATGATCACTTGATGAGAGAACAACTGTGCAGCCTGAGGCAAGGAACACAAGAGCACAAGCTTTTTTTTCTTCTACTTTCTCAAATCATCAATAGCCTTTAGTTGCACCATGCAGCCCAGTGGTTAGAGCGTTGGGCCAGCGAGTAACCGAAAGGTTGCTGGATGGAATCCCTAAACTGACAAGGTAAAAAAAAATCTGTTGTTCTGCCCCTGAACAAGGAAGTTAACCCACTGTTCCCCGGTAGGCCGTCATTGTAAATAAGAATTTGTTCTTAAACTGATTTGCCTAGTTAAATAAAGGTAAGATAACAGCCTAATCACAAGCCTTGGTCTAGAATTGATCTAAAGGCCACACTTATTTACACTCTGCAGATAACAAACCACAGATAGGAGTCAGATGTCTGACAGGACGTAGAAATGAGGCATCCCTTTAGAAAATGTCACTAAGCACCAAATATGGTTCAATGCGAAAAGATTGAAGAAACAGGATGAAAAAGAAAATCCAGTTGGTTTCTTATCAACAAACTAGGACTACATTTTTAGTGCACAAGTGTGTGTACATTTTATTCTAATCGATAACTAGGCGGGTCGAACTGGGGAATTATTGACTGTCGATTTACTGTCAAAATACACGAGCAAGAGGATCGATCTTGTACTCAGCTCGCTAGTTGGTTGGGTTGCATGCAAAACTCAACGGCTGTGGATTTGCATAGCTTTACTGTATCTGGCTTCGATACCTGCTATCATCAGACATCCGGATGATATTATTCTCATGGAAAGCCATGTCCAACTGTGACAGTGTAGGGCTGGTTGCCATATATAACCCGTACACATAATAGCCCCCTTCTATGTAGCTGTCTGTGTCCTAACGTCCAGTATCCTAACGTCCAGGTTTGAAGATTAAGCTTCATAGCCAGCCAACAAAACAACTCATATTTAGAGTGTCTGTCTGTCACTGCATTAAGTCCTTCATAGCTCAGTTGGTAGAGCATGGCAAATGTAACGCCAGGGTAGTGGGACCGATTCCCAGGACAACACATATGTAAAATGTAAGCGTCTGCTAAATGGCATAGCTAGCTATATAGTTAGAAAATGTGTTCCTAGCGGTTAGCTTGAGAGCTTGCTGTCCATCAACCAGTCATAACAAATAGCTGTCAAAAACGTTAGCTGGCTAGCCAACTGTAAATGCTTGAATTACAGAAATCGAGTGGTAGCACACCATAGCTGCTGACAAACGAGTTTGCTTACTTACCTTTGCCATTTTGCCAGGATGTGTACCAAGACAGGCTGAGAAACGACGTGAAGAAAATTATCGCAATCGCAACCGTTCCATTTCTGAGCCTCATCTCATTTCAGCGATTCTCTCCACGAAGCGTGGGGACCCGAGGGTGCCGTGCCTCTCGCCCTCTGCCTTCGGGGTTGTCAGTCCAGGCGGAGGCGCGTGATTACGGTTGCCCAACCCGGGTAGTACCGGAGGACGTTGGAAGGAAGCGAGGAGGTTTGAGAAGCTAGCTAACTGGAAAGGGGAATGGACATCTCTCTCTTTCTCTGTCCCTCCTGTCTGCCGTGACGAGTCCTCAGCGTCGTCTCCGTGAGTGACTGATGATCTCTCCTCTCGCTCTGTGGTTGATGATGATTTCTCCCTCGCTCTCTCGCCTTGAGGGTGGTAAATCACGAGGCAGCTCTTCCTTTTTTAAATGTGAGCATGGTCGGGCGGTGCGATTATTCCCCTCCACTCACTGCACAAAGTGATTAGGATAACTGAAAGATCCTGAACAGAAGTGTTGACACGGCTCCTTAATCTTCTGCACTCGGATGATTCTGGGGATGGCAAGAGCAAACCGAATCAACTAGTTTGACAAGAGAACATCTGCATGAATTAGATTTTTATTTTCAGCCGATCAAAGTTGGCAAGCAGCAACCACTGACGTGCTGATGTAAGTTAGAAGGTAGCAAAACAAGTAACTAGCTAGCTGACACATTCAGCAGATGGAGGGTAGAGGAGGATAGTCTTTGCTGGGAACCAGCCCAAGATGTGGATGTGCTTCTTCATAGACCTTAGCGTAGCTAGTTATCATATCCCCTCGCAAGATAAGGTTAAAGAGATTCATTAAAATATTTAACTACACTAGTGGCTGGCAGGCTACATATAGCTAGCTTCACAGTTGGATACCTGTCTTCTGATTAGACTCCCACGCTGGCTGCTTAGCAAGCTAGCTAGCTATACTGCTGCACAGCACACACACAACAGGCTCGCTCGCGACATGTTCCGTTGAATCTTCTTCAGCATAAAATTTGCTAGTTTGACAGCAGGTTCCGACCCTACTGTTATGCTTGTTTACACTGAGCTGCACTGGGTTCAGAACGTAATCATAAAACACTACCACAATGCAGGGGTTGGGTCTTTGCATGTAAAAAAATATAAGTGTCATATAAGTGTCAAATAAGCTTGTTGACCAATCAGGATCTGAATATGACTGTACATTGTATAATAATGTAACACATTCATACATTTTTTATGTAGATATTACACATTGATTACAGTCACTTATATATAATGTCACTGCGATTCCCCCGAGACCTATGCTATGATGCTGGTAAAGTTGTCTTGCGCACCTACCACAGGAGGCAGACACACTTCCCCAAGCTCTGGGACAGTGCTGATCAGAAAAAAAGCTAGCTAGCTAGCTGATGGATCCAAACAATGTTCTCCCACAAAAAAAACATAACAAAACAACATCTATATAGCTAGGTGTCATCATCTGAAATAACCCTAATTTATAAGACAGTTTTTGTATTTGGTTGATGATGGTCATACCTGGTCTGGTCAAGCTACACTAGCCACATGAAGATAGCTAGCTGCTTATAATGTTAGCTTGGGGAAACAGGGATAGGTAGCTGGCTATCCTGTTAGTTTGTTATCTAGCAAGCTAGTTATTTTCATAAATTGACGTTTGACTTCAGTAGAACAACCATTTGTTGCCTAGCTAATACTTAATCACATGGATTTCTGGTCATTGTTTTCAGTCTGGTTGCATTGGTGTTAGCTAGCTACCAAGCTAAAGCTAGCTAGCTAGTTACCCCAGGAGTTGATAATAACATTTGTATCAAAGATATTTGGGACTGTCATACTGCAAACCGAAGTCAACGTAGTAGGGAGACAGCCTACCTCAAGTTTCTAAACTGTCATTAATGTTGACAAAATGCTTGATTATTACTCTGTATTTTAACTAACTAGGAGGAATCAGGTGCAACTGCTTGGGATGTGGCTGGCAGGCAGAAGCATCAGGATCCCCATCCTTTCTCCCTACCTCTGCGATGGTTGCATGTCTGGGAAAAGGCTAACATGTTTGATCCTGCTCCTTCAGACGTTTTTCCATTCGGTCGAACAAATAATGCCTTACCAACAAGATATTGTAAACACGTTGTGGCCGATGTTTGTGCTTGTTTGCAGACTTTTTGTTTTTATTTTTTTACAGCTTTGACAGTGCTACTGACTGTAGTGGTGGCGCTTGGCTTGTGTGTGCAATTCAGCACACACAACATTCTACAATAGAATGTTATTAGCGGTGGCTACTGCTAACTAGCATGAGTACAGAAAGGGCAGTTTTCTGGCTAAACTTGCAGTATTTCAATCTTCTTGATGTATCAGTGTGGATAAAGGTAAAATTTGGAGTACAGTGGCAAATCCCAGTTAGCAATGAGTACTTGGGAGGCCGGCGTCCCGCCACAGAGGCCGTGCGGTAACTTTAAAAAATATATAATAATCCTCATACAGCCCCCCCCCACCCTTCACCTGCCCAGTCGGAGGCAAGACACTTTTTCAGCATCAAGTAAAATCGAATCAAATCAAATTTATTTATAAAGCCCTTCTTACATCAGCTGATATCTCAAAGTGCTGTACAGAAACCCAGCCTAAAACCCCAAACAGCAAGCAATGCAGGTGTAGAAGCACGGTCAGTGGAATGCCTACTCCGTCGCCAACATTTAAAAAAATGTATTTGATTTGTTATTATTTAAGGTACATTGGATGCCATCTCAATTGGGAAAGGTACTGCAAATGATTGTGTGTGCAAAATATCAGATAACGAGGCCTAGTCCTGTTCACCTGGGTCCACTGGTGACGACAAATCAAATCCAGTCAAATAAAATGTTATTGCTATGTACTTTAAGGCTTCTCACAGTGCAACGGCGACAAAAGTGACAGTAATCAAATAAGTAACATAGGAAAGCAATCAAATGAGTGACATTGTAACTGTATAACATACTAATATAAAAATACTAAATAAACACAATCAGGTATAACAGACAGCAGATAAAATAAAATAAACCTTTATTTATTATTGCCTATAGGGATATAGTAGGCTATGGACATTGTTTGCCCATGTGCACTCATTAGAGTGCAGTAGTCAGCCCAGGGTTCAGCTGTTGGAACAGTCTTGTGGTTTGGTGGGGTAGAAGCAGGCTTTGAGACAGGTTGTCCGAGACTTGATGTTGACCCTCACTGCAGCCAATCCCTGTGTGCCGCCTCCAACCGGAGACCCCTTTCAGGTAACGGGTGACCTGAATCTGGACCCCTCATCTGTGGCATGCCGAATTGCATGGATCTTCTGAATGGATCCTATACACCAAGTAAGAACATTGAGTTACATTTGAATCGCACATGTAGTTACGAGTTAAGAATGTAGTTAAAAAGTAGAGAAAACAAGTAACACAACTTACTGTGAATAACAGTCTTCAGAAACAAGTCCCTGAAACAGGCCGTATCCCCTGCCCAGGTTGTGGCAAGACTGACAGAATGCAAGGTAGCATCCGCCACACTGTCGACTTCAGGTCCTTGGCCCCATTACAGACAGAAACCTAAGCTACAAAATGCAAGAGAATTATTAGAAATTACACACTATGTTAACATATTTCCCTCCCCCACCCCTTATATTTTATATACGTTTATTGTGACAGTCTAAAGACAGATGGCAGATATTTCCAATAAGTATTTACATTTAAGTTGGTAACAGTTTATGTTATTACCTTCATGTCTGCAGCCCAAACATGGCACAGTTGGCCCGTCGTAGTGCCTTACTCCTATCCCTGTTTGAAACAATAACGTTACTTACATTGAAATGAAGTAAATACTGTGCAAGAACAGATAATTAGTCTTATCTGGGCAGGTGAATGTAACGTTACATACCTCCATGGCTTTCACATCCACATGGTGCTGTGGTGAATACGATGCTGGGGCTGGCCACTACTGGCCAGATGGCAAACTACCCAACTTAACCGCATTTACCATAATTTAGCTAGCTAGCAACGGCCAAGTTTATGTTTCTAGCTAGCTAGTTAAGCTCGCTAACGTTAACTAGTTAGGCAATCTAGCATTATTGTCCTCATTGACGTTAACATTACACAAGTAAAACTACTCACAAATTAAGAAAAGCAGTAATGTTAGTTACTTGAGCAAACTAACTTTGCATTCCAATCTGGTACATAAACAGAATAAAAACTAGGTTTAACGTGATAAAAAAAATTATTAAAAAACACCAGCTAAGCTATCTATCTATCTATTGTCTCCTGCAAATGAGCCACTCCATGCATGATTCAAAATCCAGGCTAGTGAATTGGTGCTCCATCTATCTATAACCGACTGAATGGGTGCTGCTAGTGTGTTATTGGTCGGTATTTCCAAACGTTTAGTGGTGTAAAATAATAATAATTCTGTTCCAAAAGCCTGTGGAATTTCTTTGGTTTGTAAACTCGATAGAAGATGGTAACAAATAACTTCCTGTTGAGGCTTTTCGGCTTCTTCTGTGGTGTTTAAGAGGTACGTAGTGATCAACACTTTTCTTCAAGTGGGTACAGCTGTTTCGGGAGTGACATTTATTGTTAGAAAGGAACCGTTTGTATTGCCTCAATTATATAGTATATTAAATCAATAGCAAAAATGTAGACTATTTTGGGCCATAGTCAATATATCATTAATCTACTTAAACTAAATCATTAGGTGTAAAAGCAGCCTGCCAAGGGCTTATGAGTGGAGGCTACCTGCCAGAGATGCAAATCTGGCCCCAGATTCACAAAACACTTCTTACGCATAAACTTAAGAAGCGTCTTAAGAAAAATAATAAGCTCATAAGATAGTTAATGAGTGCAATTTTTCTTAAGAATGTTTTATGAATCTGGGCCCAGGTCTTGAACTTTGCCATTTGCTCGCTTGCAGTAGGAATTTATAGTCTTCGGCATAAAGGCAAATAGCAAGCGGGAGCACATTTTTTGCTATCTGGGATCCCATTCCTGCATTGAGGTATGTTTTCTGACCCATACCTCAAGCCAGCTCCATTGTGTCATAATGTAACCATGATTGCGTTCCGACCCCAGCGCAGCTCAGTGTAAACAAGCATAAGGTAGAGTCGGAACCTGCTGGCTAGTTATCTAATTACTTGATACCTGCAACCTAAATTACAGTACAACCATTAAAAACTACATTTGCCACACTTAGCTTCAGGTATTTTTCTTTAATTTAATTAGGCAGGTCAGTTAAGAACCAATTCTTATTAACAATGACGGCCTACCAGTGAACACGGCCTACCGATGTTCTGCCTTGTTTTTTTCCCCTTGTGAGCTCGGGGATTTGATCCAGCAACCTTTTGGTTACTGGCCCAACGCTCTAACCACTAGGCTACCTGATGCCCCAAACTAGAGTTTTCTAAGGAATAATCACTGCACTGGTCTCCCAAACATCTCAGTCAACCATTCTTGACGCCATTGGTTGCCAAGTATTAACCGTCAACACGCACCTGCGCAGTGCATAATTTATGGGATACTCGAGCTAGTAAAACACACACCACTCTTTAAAAAATGTTTTATTCAACCTTTATTCTGTTCAAATATTTTTTATTGAACACACAAAAGAATGTTGTATAGGTATAAAAGACAGGTATACAATTCTTATCTAAACATAAAAGAGCAGACAGAAACAAAAAGACCCAGAGTTCTGGGTACAAAACAAATATTACAAAACAAGACATACAGAACAAGGACAGGTAGAAAGAAAGAGGGTAGGTGTCACCCCCCACTGATTCCCCCCCTTTATTCCTCCCCCGCTTCTTCCCCCCCTTTATCCCTTCCCCTTATTCCCCTCCCAACTGCTCGGGTGGCGGTGCCACATGCTGCCCAAAGGTGGATTAAAATATTACAATTGAGAGTGCGTTAAAAAGTACAAATTCACAGCGCCGAATGGTCCAAGTAAGAGAGGAAAGGCTGCCAGATTTGATCAAATGTTGATAATTTATTGTTCAGAATATATCTAATTCTTTCTTAGTGTACAGTGTTTGCCAATTCGCTGAGCCATAATTTGGTAGTGGGTGCTTCCCTCTTTTTCCAAAACAACAAGATTAGTTTTTTTGTCGAAATGAGACTGTAAGAGATGAGTTGTTTTTGAGGGTTGGTTAATCCGTTTAGGGAATCAGACATTCCCAGGATTATCAGAAGCGGGTCTGGGTCAATTGAAGTCTCCAGAACTTCAGAGAGGATCCTAAAAATTCCACACCAGTAACCATACAAGCTACAGCATAGGGCAAAGCAGTGGAGAAGTGTACCCTGTGCAGCCTGACATTTATCACACAAAGGGGATGTATCAGGAAATATCCTATGCAGTTTGGTTTTGGAATAGTGTAATCTGTGTAATACCTTGAATTGTATGAGACGATGTCTGGAGTTAATGGAGCAGGTGTGGATATACTCCAAGCTATCTTCCCAGTCTGCCACCGAAATGTCAGTCCCTAGTTCTTCCTCCCATTTTGCCTTAATGGCATCTGTAGAAGGTGTGCTAACAGATTGAAAAGCATCATATAAACGAGATATCAGTTTGTCTGAGGTGGGGGATGTTTTTATGCATCCGTCAAACATGGAAGGTTTAGCGTTCCCAAATGTTGGGAGGTGTTTTCTAACATAGTCTCTGATTTGTAGGTATCTGAAAAAGTTACTTCTGGGAAGATTATAAGTTTCCCTCAGCAACTCAAAAGAAGTGGGTTTTAATTTGCTTCCAGATTCGGACTGTGCTATGTATAATAGGATTGTTACGATAAAGTGACCTCTCCAGATTGACAGGCGACAAAATCACAGCACCAATAGAGAAGGGGTGACACTCCTCCCGCTCCATACTAAGCCAGCTGGGTGACGGACATGCGTCATCCAGCAAAAAACGTAACAGCACGGAGGTTAGCGGCCCAGTAATAAAATATAAAATTTGGGAGAGACAATCCTCCTTCCATTTTGGATTTGCAGAGGTGTTTTTTACCTATCCTGTTTATTCAACCTTTATTTAACTAGGCAAGTCAGTTAAGAACAAATTCTTATTTACCATGACGGCCTACCCCGGCCAAACCCTAACTCGGGCGACGCTGGGCTAATTGTGCACCGCCCTATGGGACACCCAATTAGGGTTGCAAAGGGTCGGAAACTTTCCGGTAAATTTCCTGAATTATTCCGGAAAATTTCCATGGGAAGTAAAGCCCTGGAATTCGGGGAACTTTGCTTAAATTCATTTAAAAAATGTAGCTTGACAGTGAACCTTTTTTGTGGGATACACATAAGGCAATTATAGGTCTTGTGGCATATTTTGTTTAAACCCTCGGCATGCACAGTGCACTCTTCCATCACATGTACAGCGGATTCTCAAGATCTTGCACACTAATGAGATGCTATTGAGCCCACACTACTACACTGTCTGAGCCAACGACTATATGCTTTCTGGTAAGTTTTGATTAAAATGCTGGGTGGGGTGAATATATTTTACATGACATACATTATATTTTGTTAACTAGTAAATAGTAGCCTACAGCAAAGTGTGTTTAAATCGTTTCTAACTTGTTAACACTTTCTGCTAGTTATATTTTGCTGCCATGTGGGTTTTAGCTTGCTTGAGCCTGCTAACTGAGTAGTGTTAATTCACCTGTTTCCATACATGTTTCATTTTAAAACATTTATCTTACAAAGGAGTTGTTTAATCTAACTGCTAAACTGCAGCTAATGTAGAAGGAAAGCTGTGCACATTTGCAAATACTGTGCCAAATCATATGTGAAGAATGCAACAATGATGCAGAATCATCTGGCCAAGTGCATAAAGTTCCCTCAGAGCTCACAACAAGCAACCTCTGACAAAAGTCCCTATAATTCTATTTGAGGTGAAAATTATGACTCAGACACCGTATCGATAGCAACAGCTCATGGTCCTCCAAAGTTTTTTACACAATGGAGGAATGTAGTCAGAGAAATGCTGATGAATGTCTTGCTCAAGCTGTGTATGCAACTGGTTCACCTCTGATGATCAAAGACCATGTGTATTGGAAGAGATTTCTGAATGTTCTTTGCCTAGCATACACCCATCTAACCAGACATGCTTTATCTACTCATTTGCTGGATGCAGAGTTCAAGTGAAGGTCAAGCAAATCAGAGAGAAAGCAGTCTGTATTGCAATCATCTCTGATGGGTGGTCGAATGTTTGTGGGCAAGGAATAATTAACTACATCATCTCCACCCCTCAACCAGTATTCTACAAGAGCACAGACACAAGGGACAACAGACACACCGATCTCTACATTGCAGATGCGCTGAAGGCAGTCATCATTGACCTTGGACCACAGAAGGTATTTGCACTGGTGACAGGCAATGCTGCGAACATGAAGGCTGCTTGGTCTAAAGTAGAGGAGTCCTACCCCCACATCACACCCATTGGCTGTGCTGCTCATGCATTGAATCTGCTCCTCAAGGACATCATGGCACTGAAAACCATGGATACACTCTACAAGAGAGCCAAGGAAATGATTAGGTATGTGAAGGGTCATCAAGTTATAGCAGCAATCTACCTCACCAAGCAAAGTGAAAAGAATAAGAGCACCACATTGAAGCTGCCCAGCAACACCCGTTGGGGTGGTGTTGTCATTATGTTTGACAGTCTCCTGGAGGGGAAGGAGTCTCTCCAAGAAATGGCCATATCACAGTCTGCCGATATGGACACCCCCATCAAGAGGATCATCCTGGATGATGTATTTTGGGAGAGTGGTAAGTAGCCTGAAACCTATAGCAGTAGCCATTGCACAGATTGAGGGAGACCATGCCTGATGTTCAGACTCTGCTCGCAGATGTAAGAGAAGAAATCCATACTGCCCTGCCCACTTCACTGTTGCTCCAAGCAGAGGAAACTGCAGTTCTGAAATACATCAAAAAGCGTGAAGACTTATGCCTGAAGCCCATACACGCTGCAGCGTACATGTTGGACCCCAAGTATGCTGGCAAGTGCATCCTGTCTGGTGCAGAGATCAACAAGGCCTATGGTGTCATCACTACCATGTCTCGCCACCTTGGCCTGGATGAGTGCAAGGTTCTTGGCAGTCTGGCGAAGTACACTTCCAAGCAAGGGCTTTGGGATGGAGATGCCATATGGCAGTTGTGCCAACATATCTCATCAGCCACCTGGTGGAAGGGACATCAGCCGCCTCAGAGCGCAACTGGTCCTTGTTTGGGAACATACACATCAAAGCACACAACAGGCTGACCAAGACATAGGTTGAAAAATTGGTAGCCATCCTGGCATTTTGAGCATGACAGTAAGCCATCCTCAACAAGGTTGGAAAGTGACAGTGAAGACGAGGCCTCAGAATCTGATGTTCAAGAAGTGGACATTGAGGAGGTCCAGGGAGAAGACATGGAAGCCTGAGAGGAAGACAACCAAAGCTTAAGTTTCTAGACTATCATTTTACATATTCCCTTTCTTTTGTTGCTCAGTGAAATCATCCCATGTGAAAAGTCAACTCATTTAATTAAAGTTCAATTCATAACTAAATAGTTTTTTTTATTTCTATTGGAAGGATTTAATCATTTGCAATTATGCCTACTTATGATAAGGTAAAAGGTTTATGTGCATATATTTCCATTAATTCCCACGGAAAGTTTCCACTGAATATTCCCCAAAATCTGCAACCCTACTCCCAATCACGGCCGGTTGAGATACAGCCTGGAATCGAACCAGGGTCTGTAGTGATGCCTCTAGCACTGAGATGCAGTGCCGTAGACCGCTGCGCCACTCTGAAACCCACTCTCTTCAGCACCAAAATACTGTTTGACAAATTAACAAATACATTGACAACAAAATTAGAAATACTGTATGCAGTTTGCACTTCCTCAGGACTGAATCAGTCCAGTATTTATTTACCAAAGACTATAATTGTTTTAATAATGTGTAGCCGGTTAAACTCAACTCCATGATATGACGGAGTTGAGCCGCGACTAGTGTGGACGGACTGGAAACACGAGATTTCAGCAACCAAAGAATAGAACCGCAAGTGCAACCAAAGTACTTTCTGAAAAGCAGTTAATACAGAAAAAGGCATTTTGATCGGTGCATAATTAGGAGCATACCTTTATTGACAGTGGTCCAATTATTTAAAAAATGAAAAATCAGAACACTTTATCAACTTTCGGCTACTGCATCAATAACCGCGATTGAAAGACTGGGAAAACATGTCCATTATTTGACCTAAGCATAATATAGAAATGTGACTTACATTTACATTTACATTTAAGTCATTTAGCAGACGCTCTTATCCAGAGCGACTTACAAATTGGTGCATTCACCTTATGACATCCAGTGGAACAGCCACTTTACAATAGTGCATCTAGAGCTTGACACAACTCAAGATCAGAGTCAATCTATTGTCCACCAGACATGAGCCTGTTTTAGGTAGGTTTTTGGTTTGTCATTGTCTAGCTGTTGGACAGAAGATTATGTGAAAAGGCTTTGTGGTAGCATTGGATAAACATCTGCAAAGCAAGTAAATCATTCTGTACATTTAACAATCTCCAGTGTCTGCTTATAGGCATCTATATCTACGTCTGTATATTCACATTCTGAAGAAGCTTTCCCTTGAACTGGATGACATAGGGGGAGATGTTACATTTGTTGTTACTTCTGCATGATCCATGGTAAGACCACACTCTGCCTAGAGAAGGTCTAAACCCTTTTCATGTTTCCCATCTCACTTCGAAATATTCCAGAACTAGAGCTTCTAGAGCAGGGCTATTAAACTCTTACCCTACGAGGTCCGCAGCCTGTTGCTTTTCTGTTCCAGCTGAGAATTAAATGCACCCACCTGGTATCCCTGGTCTAAATCAGTCCCTGATTAGAGGGCAACAATAAAAAAAACACAGTGGAACTGGCATCTAGGTCTAGAGTTGAATTTGAAGGTTCTAGAGCCTCCCATTATGTTGTGTTTGTGGTGATGAATGTGATGACAGCTGCTGTGCCATACAGGGAAGCTAACACCCAGTCTTGTATTGGTAACGTGTGTTGTATCTGACACGGTGTAGTAGATTTCATATACATTGTGGATGAAGTTCCTCTCAGTAGGGTGTGGCTTTGAAGTAGTCTTCCAGGGGGATAAGTGACACCCCTCTGACCCAATCCTGGAGCCAGACCTGGGTCAGCTGCAGCTTCATAAAGAACCAGTTGTGTCCCACTGGCCATTTCTTCATCACAGGGTGTCTGGAGGGAGAGGACGAGCAAGAGCATTATACTCACTAAACACGCAGACAGGTATGCTAAGTACAAAGGCTCACACACATTGCACATATGTAGAGACAATTGGACAGACACTCAAAACATGTTCAGGGAGGATGAGCAATTAGTGTGCCATGCGCACACACCTGGAGAACATGGCAAACTCCACCTCCACCATCTTGCCTGTCAGAGTCAGTCCTCAGGATCATACATCTGCTGCCTGGGGAGACATAACATAATGTTGAACCATAACACAGACATACACGCAGCAAGCATTAATGTGCCACTTCAATGTAGTACTGGATGGGGACCCAAGAGCTCCCGAGTGGTGCAGCGGTCAAAGGCTCTGCATTTCAGTGCTAGAGGTGTCACTACAGACCCTGGTTCGATCCCGGGTTGTATCACAACCCAGTACACACTCTGTTCTACCTGCAGGAGTCTCCCTCTGCATCTGAGAAAGTGAGAGAGGCGAATGGGAAGCTTCTCAGGTCTGCTACAGTGTTGTCCATCAGGGTGATGTAGAAATAGAGGACTCCTGTACTGTTGTCCTTTGGTCCATCACTGACTGAGAAGATATTCCCAAAAGGAAGGCCCTTTATCTGTGGACACAAAATATTGTAATAGACAGGCTATACATGGCTGTTATTTGAACACAACACATGATAGTACATGTTGAGTGATAATGTGCTTCATGGAGCAATTGTAATGTAGTACTGTACCAGGTCTTGAGTGGATATGGTGGCGAGATGTCCTCAGTCGCTGTAGTGGGCCATGTATCTGACCGTCCTCGCCGTCTCCTGGTGTGGTGGAGGTGACGGGGCACTGGCGGGCGCTGTCATCTCCTCCATCCGATAGGAGAACACCCTGGACGCAGAGGACACGGGCGCTGCATCCTTGGTTTTCGATGTAACGCTTTCTTTGGGCTTCTCCGCACTATCTTGTAACACCGAGTGCGGATATGCCGGTTTCCAAAGCCCGCTGTTGTCCACTAGCACAACGGGGCGGCCTCCTCCTCGGAGACGGTGTCGTTGGACGCGACAGCCCAAGAGTTCCTAAGAGTGTAGCTCTCACAAAGGCACAGTGTCGCGGCAAATAACACCAGGGAAAGATGGTATGGCTTCATAAAATTTTGAGAAGTTGTCTGTGTTTAGTGAATCATGTATGTGTGTTTTCGTAATGTAAGCAGAGCAATAGGCAGAGCCACTAGTTACACAAGGGGGAACACAAGAATTGCCACAGCGCCACCCCTTGGTACAGCACGTAATGACCGGGTGAATGTTGCCCTCCTTTCCTCATTTACATTTCCTGACTTTCTGATATTCTCCCAGGCCAGACTAGTCATACATGCTGCTTTAAATGTGGTTTGACTCATTTTATATTTCTGTGCCGCTTTCTGTCTTTGAATAACCAAAATAGTTTTGAAATTAAATGCTTAAATAATAATTCGGTGGGTGATTATATTTGTCCTGTTGGAAATGTGTTTTTGCATATCCCGACTCCCCCTGGGACATTTTTGGGGAGTGGGATCACGGACAGGGTACTTTTAATGCTCTGTTTGTATAGTCAGCAAAAATACAATGACAGACAACTGTCTTATTGACAGAAAACACACCGAGACATCAACATTTATTACAGACAACTACTGTATCATAGAAATCATTTATTTCTGATGAAGCATTCGTAGATAATTCTAATAATATTATTTCCATCTCCAACATAAGCCCAGACTTTGGGAAAAAAATATGTTTGGATCAAAACTCCAAACATAAGAATTTATTGACAGGAAACCAATCAGCTTCATAGTTATCCCATACAAGAAACATGAAATACAATTATTGTTTTGCAAACACAGCACGTCTGTACATTCAAGGGAAGCATGTTTTGCCAATAGCTGTTGCTTCCAAGGTCAATTAAATTCCACTTCAATGAACTCAACATCTCCTTCAGTCTCTCTACATTCCCATCACTACCATTGTGGATGTTTCTCTCCCTCTGTCTCTCACAACTTACAATGGAGCTCTTGTCCAGAGCAATTAGCAATAAGTGCATTCAAATAAGGAACTCCCCCTTCTCTCTTTTTATCTCTCTATATTTACAGTACATATCCCCCCGACGCTCCCCCTCTTTCATTCTTTCTTTCTTTTTCTTTCTTTCTTTCTCATTCTATCAGTCCATGGTCTTGTCATTCCAGGCCATTGACTTCCTCTTGGCCAGTTCCATCCAAGATGGCTGACCCCCGCTGTCAGAAATGGTCTGCAAGGGGGATGATGACGAAGGTGATGATGGAGACAATGAAGTTGGCATGTTTTTCCTCAGCCATTTGTCGTCTCGGTCTGCAAGTCTGCCTGCCACTATGGCTGGGCTCGATTCTAAGAGGGGAACACATAGAGAGGCTGTTATGATGACCATAGAAATTAATAGGACACTATCTTAATGGTTACTATAACATATAATTCAGTCATTATTTTAACCCATCCTATGTATTTAACATCGCTCTACCTGGCCTCCTGTCGAGTTTGGCATCTTTAGCGTCTCTGTGAGTAGTTGTGGCTTTGGGAGGAGCAGCCAATTCAGCCGTGGGCTGAGACTCAGGTGGGGTCCTGCTTCTCCTGAGCTCTACCTGTATTGGGGAGGAGTGAGAGTGAACTGAAACTCGATTTGATTAACACCTCTGTTCTCAGATGATGTGTGAGAGAAAGCAGGGATGTTACCTTGCTTCCAGCAGGAGGGGTCCACTCTGCCCGTTTCTCCAGAAAGGCTGCCGTCCCTCCCACAGTCAATGGCCTGTCCCGGTCCACCCTCTTCTCTGTTGACACAGCCGCCCCCTCACTATTCCTCTGGTCGCCAGGGACCTTCTCACCTCTCACTAGGAGTTGGACTGGGGTTGTTGTTGGAGCTAAGGCTGGTTTGGGCTGGGGGATAGGGTTGAGACCTTGTGCGCTCCAAGGGGGCTGGCTGGGTGTGGAGCGTGGGCTTGACGAGAGGGTAGATGGGGACGGTGGCTGAGTGGAAGTTGCACCCATTGGGGCGATCCGTAGTGTTATTTGGGCTTGGGTCTGTGGAGTGGAGCACAGGGTGGGCTGGTTTGCTCGCCGGCTGGACTGTGGGGTCACCTGAGACACGGAGCGTTGTGTAGACTGGGCTAGAGGTTGAGTAGCGATTGGTTGTGCTGCTCGAGTGTTGATTTGGTTGGACGTCTGTGTTGATGGTTTTGAGTTCTGTGTTGATTGTTGTGTCATTGTTTGTGGTTGTGTTGCGTTCTGAGTCTGTGGTGTTTTGGTGGTCTGTGTCACTGGTAGCTTTGTGGTCTGAGCCTGTGGTGGCGTTGTGGTCTGTGTCACTGGTAGTTTTATGGTCTGTGTGGAGGCTTGTGCTACTGTCTGTGGTGGTTGCACTGCATTCTGTGACTGCAGTAGTTTAGCAGTCAGGGGTTGCATTGTGGTCTGAGCCTGTGGTGGCATTGTCGTTTGTGGTTCTGTTGCATTCTGTCTCTGAGTTTGCATCACAATCCTAGCCAGTGCCGGTGTGTGTGGTTGCGTTGTGGTCTGAGCCTGCGGTTGAGTTGGGGACTGCATGCCGGTGAACTCTCTGGGCAAACTGCTGGTGAAGAGCTGCTGGAGGCCCCTGGTCTTCCCCCATGCCATGCTCATCCACGATACGGCAGCCTGGGGTGCCGCCTGGGGGGCAGTCGGGGGGTTCTGAGGGGCTGAGGTGGTAGCCTGGGCTTCTATGGGTAGGACAGGGAGGGTTTGGTCCTCTTCAGGTGTAGCTGGGGTGGTTTGGGCCTCTTTGATGAGAGGCGAGGGGGTAGGCTGGGCAGGGGTTGCTGTATCTGAGGGAGGAAACTGGGTTAGACACATTCACATGATGAAACAACACTGGTGGTGTTTTAATGAACACAGTAACAGTCTATCATTCCAGTGTAGCCTGTCATTCTTATTCTAGTGCAGCATATCTCCTTCATTGGTTAACTGCCCTGATAACATAGAGATTGTATATTCTGTAGAAGTGTAGCTGGGGACAAAGTCCAGCACTGACATCCCTATCCAGTAAACGCATGACAGTATATTATGTTTATCATTTACCCACATGGCTGATGATTCATACATTTCAGAGAGTGGGTCTCACCTGCTTCTCTGAGGGAGCCAGCTCTTCCCCTGGATGAATACAGTGTTGTGGGGGCATCCCAGTTGTTTGTATAGAGCTTTTTGGGCATGGAGTTAGCCCTGGTTGGAGGGGTGTCCCGAAGCCCCTCAAGCCCGGTGGGTTTTGAGGAGGGAGTATAAGGGGCAAGAAGGAGAGCGCCCACCTCCGCACTGTGACGCTTTATCTTGAGATCTGATTGGCCGGTGGGTGCCCCCGCCTGTACCCTCGGAGAGAGAGAGATGGAGCGAAGGTTCACGCCAAATGCAATTTTCCCATCTACCTCTGTCTCCTCCTTTGCTTCCACTGCATCCTCCACTCCCTCACCGCTCTCCTCCTCCACCTCCTCCCCTTCTGAGACTTTCCCCCCCATATCGATGGCAGTCAACTCCTCTTCTTTGGGCTTGTCCCTCTCCCGCCTGCCCCTCTGCTGCTCCTGCCCCCTCTGGCTGGCGTTTGAGGGGGTCAACTTTACCTCTGTCCCCTCCTCCCTCCCCTCCCTCTTCGCCCCATCCCCAGCCTGCTCCACTACTACCAAGAAACCACCACTTCCCATCCTGGGTGTTTCTCGCCCCTTGGCTGAGTTGATGGAGAACAGGAAGGGCCTGGAGCCTGGCTTCGGAGCTCCTTCAGTGGACATTGGCTCTGCCTGACATGTGTCCTCCTGGCCTGCAGGTGGCTGTGTGGTACTCTGACCACCAGCCCTAGCCTCTGTCTTGCTCCTCAGAGAGGACGTTCTGAGAGTCACCACTGAGGTCAGGCTAGCTGTGGGCCTGGCAGAAAGTAGTGGTTCGTCTTTGGGGCTACCCTCGGTGCTGGGGGTAGAATTCGGTACCCCACTCTTGCTCAGGACGTCCCTCTTGGTTTGGGATGGGTCTGGGGGCTTGGGGTCTCCCAGGGACTGTTTCAGGGACTGTTGTTGTGGAGTGTATCTCAGGTCCTGCACTGTGGTCACAGATGAGGGCTGTGGCTGTTTAGCTCCAGGTAGCTTGCGGGTTACAGGGGAGACAACTGGAACCCCAGGATGGGGCTGCTCCTGTGGGGAGGGCTTGCAGGGGAGAGTGTTTTTTTTGGGGGACCCCTCAGCCTCTGTGGAACTCGACTTTAGGGGTGTCAGCTCTGGGGGTGCAGTGGGGGTGGTTGACCCCCCTTGTTGCGCCTTTGGGATCAGGGTAGAGTGACAGCGTAAATGTGTTCTCCTCCCGGTAATGGCAGGCCCTTCCTCTTCTTCGGTCAACGGTTGGTCAAAGTTGTTGAGACTCTCTGAGCGTGGTCTCGACTCAGTCTGGAGATAGAGAGAGAACGAGACAGATTCTGTCAGACCTGGGCCCTGACAGTAAATCTCAGTAAGACAAGATTGATGGTGTTCCAAAAAAGGTCCAGTTGCCAAGACCATGAATACAAATTCCATCTAGACACCGTTGCCCTAGAGCACACAAAAAACTATACATACCTCAGCCTAAACATCAGCGTGACAGTAACTTCCACAAAGCTGTGAATGATCTGAGAGACCACTGTGACTGACCCAAAATTAAGGAAATATTTGACTGTGCAGACACAGTGAGCATAGCCTTGCTATTGAGAAAGGCCGCCTAAGGAAGACCTTGTGCACACTGCCCAAAAAATGTGGTGGAAACTGAGCTGCACTTCCTAACCTCCTGCCAAATGTATGACCATACCATTCCCTCAGATTACACAAACCCACAAAGAATTGGAAAACAAATCCAAATTTGATAAACTCCCATGTCTATTGGGTGAAATACCGCAGTGTGCCATAACAGCAGTAAGATTTGTGACCTGTTTCCACAAGAATAGGGCAACCAGTGAAGAACAAACACCATTGTAAATACAACCAATATGTATGTGTATTTATTTTACCTTTTGTACTTCAACTATTTGCACATCATTACAACACCGTACACCGTATATAGACATAATGACATTTGAAATGTCTTTATTCTTTTGTGAGTGTAATTTTTACTATTTATTTCACTTTAGTTTATTATCTATTTCACTTGCTTTGGCAATGTAAACATATGTCTCCCATGCCAACTAAGCCCCTTAAATTGAGAGAGAGAGAGTGAGAGTATCACTAATACACTATACAGAAATACACTATGGAAAAAGAAGGAACAGCACGTCAGAAATCAGCTCAATGTAATTGAAGAATCAATAGACTCTAACCACTTCTGGGAAAATTGGATAACACTAAACAAACAACAACAGGAAGAGTTATCTATAGAAAAAAGAGATGTATGGATAAACAACTTCTCCAATCTTTTTGGCCCTATAACAAAGAACAAACAGCACAAACATATACATGATCAAATACAAATCTTAGGATCACATATTGAAATATACAGAGCACAAATTCCAATTGGCTATACTTAAACACTTTAACATCATCCTTAGCTATAGGATCTTCCCCAATATTTGGAACCAAGGACTGATAACGAAGGTTACGTATGTAACCACGGTTATGTGAGCTATATGGATCACTCCAATATATTGGTATCAGTCCCCGGCAGAGGGATACATCCAAGGTGAGGATTTACAGATTTACTCCCGTGTACACCTGTGTCACGGCTTGGTTTCGCCCCTATATATAGACCGCATGTTCTCTACATAATTTTTGAGGCGCCTCTAGCGCCGTAGAGGATTGGAGTGATTCATATAGCTCGCGTAACCGTGGTTACATACGTAACCTTCGTTATATTTCACTATATTGTATCACTCCAGGGAGGGACCTGGTCAGTCAGCGGTAAAATATCAGCGAGGACCGAGACGCAGGGGCCATCAATGTGGAAGGAGGGCCCCGGCACAGTCCCCGGAAGGGGAGGTGATGCTGGAGGGAGGCCCAGACTCCCCTAACACTGCCGGGGGTTGTAAGCAGAACCTTCGGGAGGAATGAATGGTTGGGGCGGAGAGATATACTTCTCCCACCGGGATCCATCCGGTGGCACTCAGAACCTACCAAAAAAGCATGAAGCTCACCCACCCTCTTCATGGAGCTCACCCACCCTCTTCATAGAGCTCACCCAACCTCTTCATGGAAGTAATCACTACCAAGAAAACCACCTTCATAGAGAGGTGTTTCAGGGAGGCAGACTCCAACTGTTTGAAAGGCGGCTTTGCCAAAGCTGCTAAGACCACATCCAAATCCCAGCTCGCCATTGAGTGGGTCCTAGCTGGATGCAGGCGACGAACCCCTTTCATAAATCTGGAGAACAAGGGATAGCGCCCCACCGACCTGTCCATCCACCCCACATGGCAGGCAGATATAGCGGCCAAATACCCTCTCAGTGTAGAGGCTGCCAAGCCCTCATCCAAGTCAGACTGCAGGTATTGGAGGACATACTGCACCCCACATGACTCGGGCATAACCTCAATACCAGTACACCAAGAGCAGAACAACCACCAGCGCAACTGATATGTCGCGGTTGTAGCCGGTGCCCTTGCGCTCTACATGGTGTTTATTACGCCCTCCTGTAGTCCTAACATGGACCATTGGTGCCGTTCAGCGGCCAAGCCCACAGACTGAGGCGGTGCGGTCTCGGATGCCACAGAGTTCCTCCGGCAGGTCGGGTCTCAGGGGCAGTTGCCAAGGTGTCCCAGACAACAGGGACAGGAGAAGGCTGAACCAGGGTCGTCTGGGCCAGTATGGGGCACCCAGCAGCAGACGATGCTCCACCATCCTGGTCCTGTCCAGCACATCCTGGATCAGGGGAAAAAGAGGGGGGAATGCGTAAAGCTCTAGCCCTGGCCAATCGGGAGCCAGAGCTACCAAGCCCAGAGGCTCTGTTGGATCCGACATAGAGTACCACAGGGGGCAGTGTGCATTGATTAGGGAGGCAAACAGGTCCACCTGCGCCCTCCCAAACTTGTCCCACAGGTGCTGCACGACCTGGGGATGTAGGCTTCAGTCCCAAGATGGCGGGCCCTCCCTCGAGAGCATATCCGCTGCCACATTCAGGATGCCAGGTACATGTGCTGCGTGTAGAGACGCTAGACGTCCCTGAGCCCAGAGAAGGAGCTCCCGTGTCATAAGATGGAGGCGGTGGGACCTCAGGCCACCCTGATGGTTGATGTAAGCCACCACTGTGGTGTTGTCCATTCTCACCAGGACATGTCTTCCCTTCAGATGTGGAAGGAAACACCGCAGAGCCAGCAGTACAGCTCAGAACTCTAGTGTATTGATGTACCTGCTGCTCCAAGGGGGTAGCCAACAGTCGCTGGCTGACCTGCCCTTGGTCACACCCCCCAGCTGATCTGGGAGGCATCTGTGCTGACCAGCCCCTGGCGGCACATCCTCAGCATCTCCACCCCACCTAAGAGAAAGGAGCGACAGCGCCACCTCAACAATGAGGCACTGTGTGGTCACCCGCAGCTGGCGGTGACGGTGGCGCTTCGGGTGCAGCCAGTGGGAGTTGAATCACTGCTGAAGAGGCCGGAGATGGAGCAGGCCCAGGGGAATCAGCAACGAGGCTGCCGTCAGCAAGCCCAACAGGCGTTGGCAGGTTAGAGTGGATACCACCCGTCCCTGCCGAAAGTGGTCGAGGCAAGATAAGATCGCCTGAACCCTTCTGGTGGGCAGGCGTGCTTTCATGAGGACTGAATCCCGTTCGCCCACCCTCTGCGTGGGCATCAGATGACTCTTCTTGTCGTTTACAGTAATGCCCATCCCGCCGATGTGGGTCAGGAGCATGTCTCTGTCTGACACGACCTGGGTCCTGGTTGGGGTACCAATCAGCCAATCGTCCAGATAATTGAGGATCAACAATCCTTGTGATGTGTTAGGTGCCAGGACAGCATCCATGCACTTTGTGAAAGTGCAGGGTGCCAAGGAGAGGCTGGAGGGAAGAACCATGAATTCGTAAGTCGTCCCTTCGAAAGCAAATTGGAGGTGCTGCAAATGAGTTGGGTGAACAGGAACATGGAAGTACGCAGCCCTCAGGTCCAGCGTCACAAACCACGCGGGCATGTTGACAGCATGTGGAACCTAAGTACCCATTACGGTTGCGGAGGTCAAGAATCGGTCGAAACCCTCCGTTTCTTTTTGGGACCACAAAATAAGTGGAGTAGAACCCACCTAGCCGTTCTGATGTCTCGATCCTGCAGATGGCATCCTTGTCCAGGAGTGAGGAGATCTCCAGCCGCAGGGTTTTCTTCAGGGGGTTGGCCACTGTGGTGACATGAAGGCCCCTGAAGGACGGTGGCCAGAACTGTAATTGGAGATGGTAACCCTAACACCCAGGGGGTCTCCACACCCTCCTCACACTTTGCCCTTTGAGACCGGGAGAAGCGGCCGAGGCCGGGGAAGGGTGTGTTATGGGTCCTGCTGCGGCCCGCCTCTCCTCTGGAGCTCCGAGCGCCTGGGACACCAAGGCACGTCCCTATGGCGGTGACGGATGACACCATCACACCTGTCACAATGGGAAGGCATAAGCTCAGCCAAGGTGGCATGGTGTCCATAGTCGGGTACTCCCGGATGCCGAGTGACTTCACGCCCGCAACATAACTCCATGGTCTAGTCTCTGCTGTGAGTCGGAAGCTCCCCCTGGCAGAGGGCGAGCTCTCCTGCAAGGCCTCGCGGAACTCAGCAGAGATGGGGACAGATGGAGAGTCATCAAGCTTTTGACTCAATTTGGCATGAGGGTCTGCTATACAAATTGATGGAAAGTGGTGTTGGGGGAATAATATACGGCATTATAGAATCTATGTACACAAACAACAAGTGTGTGGTTAAAATTGGCAAAAACACACACATTTCTTTCCACTGGGCCGTGGGGTGAGACAGGAATGCAGTTTAAGCCCCACCCTCTTCAAGGTGGAACCTGAGCTGCACTTCCTAACCTCCTGCCAAATGTATGACTATATTAAAGACACATGTTTCCTTCAGATTACACAGACCCACAAAGAATTCGAAAACAAATCCAATTTTGATAAACTCCCATATCTACTGGGAGAAATTCCACAGTGTGACATCACAGCAGCAAGATTGTGACCTGTTTCCACAAGAAAAGGGCAACCAGTGAAGAACAAACACCATTGTAAATACAACCCAAATTTATGTTTATTCATTTTCCCTTTTGTACTTTTGTCACGACTTCCGCCGAGGTCGGCCCTTCTCCTTGTTCGGGTGGTGTTCGGCGGTCGACGTCGCCGGCCTTCTAGTCACCATCGATCTATTTTTCAGTTTCGTTTTGTTTTGTCTGTATTGTACACACCTGGTATCAATTCCTTCCATCATGTTCCCTATTTAACCACTCTGTCTTTCATTGATGTTTGTCCGTGATTGTTTGTACGTTAGGTGTTGATGACGATACGTGTTCGTATTTGTTTCTTTCCATTGTATGGAATTGTGCACATATTTTGAGTAAAGACTCTGTGGTTTTCGCTCAGACCTGCTTCCTGCGTTTGACTCCAAACATTCTCCTCACACAACCCTGACAGAATCACGGACCAATTTCAAATGGAGTCAGCAGGCGCAGCCAGCCCTTCTCTCCCAGTAGAGGAGCAGGTGCAACAGCACGCAACTATGTTGCATAGGTTAGGGACAGCCATGGATCGCGTGCTGCAGACTATGGATAGATGGGAGAGAGGAGGTCTCCCGGGTAATCCAGAACACAGCTCCTTGGATCCAACCCCTATGGAGTTGGGAGGGGTTTCTAGGAGGGAGACCGGAGGGGGAACCACTCCATGTACCAACTGTGGACGTAGAGGGCACACTGCTGTCCGGTGCTGGGGTGTTTCTCCTGGGAGTCGAGGTAGCAGGCGGAGCACTGGTGGGTCGTCTCAGGTGAGTAGGCACATAACTCACCCAGAGCCTTCTGTTGACCTCATGTGGTTATCTATAGAATTTCCTGGGTTTTCCCCACATTCCCAGCATAAGGCGCTAGTAGATTCAGGCGCAGCTGGGAATTTTATTGACCGCTCTTTGGCTCATAGCTTAGGGATCCCTATTATTCCAGTTGATGTTCCCTTCCCTGTACATGCCTTAGATAGTCGTCCTTTGGGGTCGGGGCTGGTTGGGGAGGTCACAGTGCCCATCGTTATGAGAACGCGGGGGGATCACGAGGAAAGAATTTGTCTCTTTCTGATTGACTCTCCTGCGTTTCCTGTTGTGTTGGGTCTTCCCTGGTTGGCCTCTCATGATCCGATTATTTCATGGCAACAGAGGGCTCTCAAGGGATGGTCCTGTCAGTGTTCAGGGAGGTGTGTAGGTGTTTCCTTAGGTGCTACTACGGTGGAAAGTCCAAACCAGGTTTCCACTATGCACATTCCTCCTGAATATGCCGATTTGGCACTCGCCTTCTGTAAAAAGAAGGCGACTCAATTACCACCCCATCGACCGGGGGATTGTGTGATAGATCTCTTGGTAGACGCTAAACTTCCCAGGAGTCACGTGTATCCACTGTCACAGGAGGAGACGGTGGCTATGGAGACATATGTCACCGAATCTCTGGGACAGGGATACATTCGGCCTTCCATCTCACCTGTCTCCTCGAGTTTCTTTTTTGTGAAGAAGAAGGATGGAGGTTTGCGCCCGTGTATTGATTATCGCGGATTAAATAAGATCACAGTAAAATACAGTTACCCGCTACCACTTATAGCGAGTATGACCGAGTCATTACACGGGGCGCGCTTCTTCACAAAATTGGACCTCAGGAGCGCTTACAACCTGGTGCGTATCAAGAAGGGAGATGAGTGGAAGACAGCTTTTAGCACCACTTCTGGGCATTATGAGTACCAAGTCATGCCGTACGGGTTAATGAATGCTCCATCAGTCTTCCAATCCTTTGTGGATGAGATTTTCAGGGACCTGCACGGGCAGGGTGTAGTGGTGTATATCGATGACATTCTGATATACTCCGCTACACGCGCCGAGCATGTGTCCCTAGTGCGCAGGGTGCTTGGTCGACTGTTGGAGCATGACCTGTATGTCAAGGCTGAGAAATGTCTGTTCTTCCAACAGTCCATCTCCTTCCTAGGGTACCGCTTTTCTGCGTCAGGGGTAGAGATGGAGAATGACCGCATTTCAGCCGTGCGTAATTGGCCGACTCCAACCACGGTAAAGGAAGTGCAGCGGTTTTTAGGGTTTGCCAACTACTACCGGAGATTTATCCGGGGTTTTGGTCAGGTAGCGGCTCCCATTACCTCACTGCTGAAGGGAGGACCGGTGCGACTGCAGTGGACGGCTGGGGCGGACAGGGCGTTTGGTCACCTGAAGGCTCTGTTTACCGCAGCTCCCGTGCTGGCGCATCCTGATCCTTCCTTAGCATTCATAGTTGAGGTGGACGCGTCCGAGGCGGGGATAGGGGCTGTGCTGTCTCAGCGCTCGGGTACGCCACTAAAACTCCGCCCCTGTGCATTCTTTTCGAAGAAGCTCAGCCCGGCGGAGCGAAACTATGATGTGGGGGACCGGGAGTTGCTGGCTGTTGTCATGGCTCTGAAAGCGTGGAGACATTGGCTTGAGGGGGCAAGACACCCTTTTCTCATTTGGACTGACCACCGCAATCTGGAATACATCCGGGCGGCGAGGAGAATGAACCCTCGCCAGGCAAGGTGGGCCATGTTTTTCACCCGTTTTGATTTCACCCTTTCCTACAAACCAGGTTCCCAGAACGTTAAGGCAGACGCACTGTCCCGGCTGTATGATACAGAGGAGAGGTCCTCAGATCCCACTCCCCTCATTCCAGCCTCTCGCCTGGTGGCACCGGTGGTATGGGAGGTGGACGCGGACATCGAACGGGCGTCACGTTCAGAGCCCATTCCACCTGACTGTCCAGTTGGGCGTGTGTACGTTCCGTTTGATGTCCGCGATCGTTTGATCTGTTGGGCTCATACGTCACCCTCCTCTGGTCATCCTGGTATCGGTCGGACGGTGCGCTGCCTTTCTGGGAAGTACTGGTGGCCCACTTTAGCTAAGGACGTGCGGGTTTATGTTTCCTCCTGTTCGGTATGTGCACAGTGCAAGGCACCTACACATCTGCCCAGAGGGAAATTACTACCCCTTCCCGTTCCACAGCGACCATGGTCACACCTATCGGTGGATTTCGTGACGGATCTTCCCCCATCGCGGGGTAACACCACGATCCTGGTCGTTGTGGATCGGTTTTCTAAGTCCTGCCGTCTTCTTCCTTTGCCCGGTCTCCCTACGGCTCTACAAACTGCGGAGGCTCTGTTCACCCATGTATTCCGGCACTATGGGGTGCCTGAGGATATAGTTTCTGATCGGGGTCCCCAATTTACATCTAGAGTTTGGAGGGCGTTTATGGAACGCCTGGGGATCTCGGTCAGCCTTACCTCAGGTTTCCACCCCGAGAGTAACGGGCAGGTGGAAAGAGTAAACCAGGATGTGGGTAGGTTTCTGAGGTCCTATTGCCAGGACCGGCCGGGGGAGTGGGCAGCTTACATACCCTGGGCGGAGATGGCCCAAAACTCCCTCCGCCACTCTTCTACCAACCTATCACCGTTTCAGTGTGTGCTAGGTTACCAGCCGGTCCTGGCACCATGGCATCAGAGCCAGATTGAGGCTCCTGCGGTGGATGAATGGTTTCGGCACTCAGAAGAGACTTGGAACGCTGCCCATGTGCGGTTACAACGGGCTATCAGGAGACAAAAGGCGAGTGCCGACCGCCACCGCAGTGAGGCCCCGGTGTATGCACCGGGGGACCGGGTCTGGCTCTCGACCCGAAACCTGCCCCTTCACCTGCCCTGCCGGAAGCTGGGTCCGCGGTTTGTGGGGCCATTTAAAGTCCTGAGGAGACTGAACGAGGATTGTTATAGGTTACAACTCCCCCCTGATTATCGTATTAATTCCTCGTTCCATGTGTCTCTCCTCAGGCCGGTGGTGGCTGGTCCGCTCCAGCAGTCTGAGGTGCGGGAGGTCCCTCCGCCCCCTCTTGACATCGAGGGGGTCCCGGCGTATACCGTAAGGGCCATCATGGATTCTAGACGTCGGGCGAGGGGCCTTCAGTACCTCGTGGAGTGGGAGGGGTACGGTCCGGAGGAGAGAAGCTGGGTACCGGTGGAGGACATTCTAGATCCATCCATGCTACAAGAGTTTCACCGTCTCCACCCGGATCGCCCTGCGCCTCGCCCTCCGGGTCGTCCCCGAGGCCGGTGTCGTCGCGCTGCTGGAGCCGCGCGTCAGGGGAGGGGTACTGTCACGACTTCCGCCGAGGTCGGCCCTTCTCCTTGTTCGGGTGGTGTTCGGCGGTCGACGTCGCCGGCCTTCTAGTCACCATCGATCTATTTTTCAGTTTCGTTTTGTTTTGTCTGTATTGTACACACCTGGTATCAATTCCTTCCATCATGTTCCCTATTTAACCACTCTGTCTTTCATTGATGTTTGTCCGTGATTGTTTGTACGTTAGGTGTTGATGTCGATACGTGTTCGTATTTGTTTCTTTCCATTGTATGGAATTGTGCACATATTTTGAGTAAAGACTCTGTGGTTTTCGCTCAGACCTGCTTCCTGCGTTTGACTCCAAACATTCTCCTCACACAACCCTGACAACTTTAACTATTTGCACATAATATGATATGACATTTGAAATGTCTTTATTCTTTTGGAACTTTTGTGAGTGTAATGTTTACTGTAAAATGTTTAAATTGTTTTTCTATTTCACTTGCTTTGGCAATGTAAACATATGTTTCCCATGCCAATAAAGCCCTTAAATTGAAATTGAAATTCAGAGAGCAAGGGAGCGAGAAAGCGAGAGTAATCATAGAGCAAGTGTATCCAGTTAGTATTTTGATATTTCCTGAGCCTTCCTCTGTATGTGTGAGATCCAGAGGCAGAGCCCCATGTGGTGTTGGTATGCCCAGGCAGGACTTACAATGTTCAGCCTTTTGTTCTTGGCGCTGGCTCTCTGGTTCCTGGGTTTGATGGACATGCGGTGGCGGGCGGCAGAGTTATCCAGGCAGGGGGTGAACTGGGCTGGGGTGCTGAAGTCCAAGGCAGGGGGGGCAGGGGAGAACCCAGTTTGGGGGGCAGATGGGGTGGGGGGCACGGAGTTGGTAAGAGGAGGTTTGGGCACGGGGGAGAGGGGACGGGACGAGGGTTGGGAGCAGGCCTATGAACAAATAAAACACAGGATAAACATCTGGATCTATGACAACTCATAGTTGATATCAAGTGATAGAGTCAGTGACACTCAAACAGGAAAAGGTATAACCTGCACTTCCTTCTCACTTCCTGTTCCTGCTAAACTCAGAGATCTATGGTGCCTGGGAGGAGGAGGGAACTGTGGAGGAAAAGGGAAGGGTTTGGGTGATGCACAATGGCTGATGAGGATTGAAATGTTCAACTACTGTATCTGCACTATTGGAATATGAACATAATTACTGACTCGATGAGAGAAAATTGAGGTATGGAGGGTTTGTAATTTGTTGAGGGTAGAGGTTGGAGATCGGATGGAGAGAGTGGCTGATACAGGTGGGTGATGGGCTCACCTTGTAAGATAACCCCCTGGGGGCTATGATGTTGCCTATGGAGATTTCGGGGGGGCTGTGGGGCAGACCATCGTCCTCTGAGCTGCCCCCCAGGTCCTCGGGATGTTTAATTGGCAGAACCAGTGGGGGCGGGCCTAGATGCATGTTCTGCTGCAGCAGCTTCATCTGACAAATCAGAAAAAATGCAGAAACTTCGCTTGAGATCTGCTTGGTAACCCATTGACATCAATTCCTAATTTACACAGAAGAATGAGGGTCTATGCCATGGGGGTCTAATCCATTCAAAAAATATATATATACACTACCGGTCAAAAGTTTCAGAACACCTACTCATTCAAGGGTTTTCCTTTATTTTTACTATTTTCTACATTGTAGAATAATAGTGAAAACATCAAAACTAGGAAATAACACATATGGAATCATGTAGTAACCAAAAAAGTGTTAAACAAATCAAAATATATTTTATATTTGAGATTCTTCAAATAGCCACCCTTTGCCTTGATGACAGCTTTGCACACTCTTGGTATTCTCTCAACCAGCTGCCCCTGGAATGCTTTTCTAACAGTCTTGATGGAGTTCCCACAAATGCTGAGCACTTGTTGGCTGCTTTTCCTTCACTCTGTGGTCCAACTCAACCCAACCATCTCAATTGGGTTGAGGTCGGTGATTGTAGAAGCCAGGTAATTTCATGCAGCACTCCATCACTCTCCTTCTTGGTCAAATAGCCCTTACACAGACTGGAGGTGTGTTAGGTCATTGTCCTGTTGAAAAAAAAATGATAGTCCTACTAAACTCGATGTCAAGAGGGGGCGGAGGAACCTCCCGCACCTCAGACTGCTGGAGCGGACCAGCCACCACCGGCCTGAGGAGAGACACATGGAACGAGGGGTTAATACGGTAATCAGGGGGGAGTTGTAACCTATAACAAACCTCGTTCAATCTCCTCAGGACTTTAAATGGCCCCACAAACCGCGGACCCAGTTTCCGGCAGGGCAGGTGAAGGGGTAGGTTTCGGGTCGAGAGCCAGACCCGATCCCCCGGTGCATACACCGGGGCCTCACTGCGGTGGCGGTCGGCACTCGCTTTTTGTCTCCTGATGGCACGTTGTAGCCGTACGTGGGCAGCGTTCCAAGTCTCCTCTGAGTGCCGAAACCATTCATCCACCGCAGGAGCGTCAATCTGGCTCTGATGCCATGGTGCCAGGACCGGCTGGTAACCTAGCACACACTGAAAAGGTGATAGGTTGGTAGAGGAGTGGCGGAGGGAGTTTTGGGCCATCTCGGCCCAGGGGATGTAAGCTGCCCACTCCCCCGGCCGGTCCTGGCAATAGGACCTCAGAAACCTACCCACATCCTGGTTTACTCTTTCCACCTGCCCGTTGCTCTCGGGGTGGAAACCTGAGGTAAGGCTGACCGAGATCCCCAGGCGTTCCATAAACGCCCTCCAGACTCTAGACGTAAATTGGGGACCCCGATCAGAAACTATATCCTCAGGCACCCCGTAGTGCCGGAATACATGGGTGAACAGAGCCTCCGCAGTTTGTAGAGCCGTAGGGAGGCCGGGCAAAGGAAGGAGACGGCAGGACTTAGAAAACCGATCCACAACGACCAGGATCGTGGTGTTACCCCGCGACGGGGGAAGATCCGTCACAAAATCCACCGATAGGTGTGACCATGGTCGCTGTGGAACGGGAAGGGGTTGTAATTTCCCTCTGGGCAGATGTCTAGGTGCCTTGCACTGTGCACATACCGAACAGGAGGAAACATAAACCCGCACGTCCTTAGCTAAAGTGGGCCACCAGTACTTCCCAGAAAGGCAGCGCACCGTCCGACCGATACCAGGATGACCAGAGGAGGGTGACGTATGAGCCCAACAGATCAAACGATCGCGGACATCAAACGGAACGTACATACGCCCAGCTGGACAGTCAGGTGGAATGGGCTCTGAACGTGACGCCCGTTCGATGTCCGCGTCCACCTCCCATACCACCGGTGCCACCAGGCGAGAGGCTGGAATGATGGGAGTGGGATCTGAGGACCTCTCCTCTGTATCATACAGCCGGGACAGTGCATCTGCCTTAACGTTCTGGGAACCTGGTTTGTAGGAAAGGGTGAAATCAAAACGGGTGAAAAACATGGCCCACCTTGCCTGACGAGGGTTCATTCTCCTCGCTGCCCGTATGTACTCCAGATTGCGGTGGTCAGTCCAAATGAGAAAAGGGTGTCTAGCCCCCTCAAGCCAGTGTCTCCACGCTTTCAGAGCCATGACAACAGCCAGCAACTCCCGGTCCCCCACATCATAGTTTCGCTCCGCCGGGCTGAGCTTCTTCGAAAAGAATGCACAGGGGCGGAGCTTTAGTGGCGTACCCGAACGCTGAGACAGCACAGCCCCTATCCCCGCCTCGGACGCGTCCACCTCAACTATGAATGCTAAGGAAGGATCAGGATGAGCCAGCACGGGAGCTGAAGTAAACAGAGCCTTCAGGTGACCAAACGCCCTGTCCGTGTCACGACTTCTACCGAAGTCGTTGCCTCTCCTTGTCCGGGCGGTGTTCGGCGGTCGACTTCACCGGCCTTCTAGCCATCATCGATCCACTTTTCATTTTCCATTGGTTTTGTCTTGTCTTCCCACACACCTGTTGTCAATCCCATTCATTACCTGTTGTGTATTTAACCCTCTGTTTCCCTTCATGTGTTTGTCAGAGATTGTTCGTTGTCAAGTGTTGTGTTGATTGTGTATAGCTGTGCGACGGGTCTTCGTACCCAGATTTGTTTTATGTTTTTCCGTGAGTGTTATGGAGCAGATTACTGGGACTTTAATTAAAGTACTCCATTCTACACTCTATTTGACTCTCCTGCGCCTGACTTCCTCTGCCACTTATACACGCCATTGTGACAGTCCGCTCCTGCTGTCCACTGCAGTCTCACCGGTCCTCCATTCAGCAGTGAGGTAATGGGAGCCGCTACCTGACCAAAACCCCGGATAAATCTCCGGTAGTAGTTGGCAAACCCTAAAAACCGCTGCACTTCCTTTACCGTGGTTGGAGTCGGCCAAATACGCACGGCTGAAATGCGGTCATTCTCCATCTCTACCCCTGACGCTGAAAAGCGGTACCCTAGGAAGGAGATGGACTGTTGGAAGAACAGACATTTCTCAGCCTTGACGTACAGGTCATGCTCCAACAGTCGACCAAGCACCTTACGCACCAGGGACACATGTTCGGCGCGTGTAGCGGAGTATATTAGAATGTCATCTATATACACCACTACACCCTGCCCGTGCAGGTCCCTGAAGATCTCATCCACAAATGATTGGAAGACTGATGGAGCATTCATTAACCCGTACGGCATGACGAGGTACTCATAATGCCCAGAAGTGGTGCTAAATGCTGTCTTCCACTCATCTTCCCCCTTAATACGCACCAGGCTGTAAGCGCTCCTGAGGTCCAATTTTGTGAAGAAGCGCGCCCCGTGTAATGACTCGGTCATACTGGCTATGAGTGGTAGCGGGTAACTGTATTTTACCGTGATCTTATTTAATCCTCGATAATCAATACACGGGCGCAAACCTCCATCCTTCTTCTTCACAAAAAAGAAACTCAAGGAGACAGGTGAGATGGAAGGCCGAATGTATCCCTGTCCCAGAGATTCGGTGACATATGTCTCCATAGCCACCGTCTCCTCCTGTGACAGAGGATACACATGACTCCTGGGAAGTTTAGCGTCTACCAAGAGATCTATCGCACAATCCCCCGGTCGATGGGGTGGTAATTGAGTCGCCTTCTTCTTACAGAAGGCGAGTGCCAAATCGGCATATTCGGGAGGAATGTGCATGTTGGAAACCTGGTTTGGACTTTCCACCGTAGTGGCACCTAAGGAAACACCTACACATCTACCTGAACACTGACAGGACCATCCCTTGAGAGTCCTCTGTTGCCACGAAATAATCGGATCATGAGAGGCCAACCAGGGAAGACCCAACACAACAGGAAACGCAGGAGAGTCGATCAAAAAGAGACTAATTCTCTCCTCGTGATCCCCCTGCGTTCTCATAGCGATGGGCGCCGTGACCTCCCCAATCAGCCCCGACCCCAAAGGACGACTATCTAAGGCATGTACAGGGAAGGGAACATCAACAGGAACAATAGGGATCCCTAATCTATGTGCTAAAGAGCGATCAATAAAGTTCCCAGCTGCGCCTGAATCTACTAGCGCCTTATGCTGGGGATGCGAGGAAAACTCAGGAAATTCTATATGTAACCACATGTGCGCAACAGAAGACTCTGGGTGAGTTATGTGCCTACTCACCGGAGATGACCCATCAGTGCTCCGCCTGCTACCTCGACTTCCAGGAGAAACACCCCAGCACCGGACAGCAGTGTGTCCTCTGCGTCCACAGTTGGTGCATGGAGTGGTCCTCCCTCCGGTCTCCCTACTAGCAGCCCCTCCTAACTCCATCGGTGTAGGATCCAAGGGGCTGGGTAATGGAATGGGCGGACCCCGATCTAGACGTCCGCGGGAGGCCAACAGGTTATCCAGCCGGATAGATAAATCCACCAGCTGGTCCAGGTTAAGAGTGGTGTCCCTGCAGGCTAACTCCCTACGAACGTCCTCTCGTAGACTACACCTGTAGTGATCGATCAGGGCCCGCTCATTCCATCCCGCACCAGCGGCCAGAGTACGGAAGTCCAGGGCGAAATCTTGAGCGCTCCTCATCCCCTGTCTGAGATGGAACAAACGCTCTCCCGCCGCTCTCCCTTCAGGTGGATGATCAAAGACCGCCCGGAAGCGGCGAGAGAAGTCATCATAGTTATCCAGGGTTTGTCCCTCTCTTCCCCAGATGGCGTTGGCCCACTCCAGGGCCTTACGAGTCAGACAGGAGATGAGGGCGCCCACTCTCTCTCGTCCTGAAGGGGTCGGATGAACAGTTGCCAGGTATAACTCCAACTGTAGGAGGAACCCCTGACACCCTGCTGCTGTACCGTCATACGCTCCTGGGAGCGAGAGCCGAATCCCACTGGGTCCTGACGATGGAGGGATGACCGGTGGAGTAGGGATAGGCGCGGGTGGTGTTGATGGGGTCTGATTTACCGGGAGACCTCCTCTCTCCCATCGGTCCATTGTCTGCAGCACGCGATCCATGGCGGTCCCTAAACTGTGTAACATGGTCGCGTGCTGTTGAACTTGCTCCTCGACTGGGAGAGAGGGGCTGGCTGTGCCTGCTGACTCCATTTGAAGTTTGGTCCGTGACTCTGTCAGGGTTGTGTGCAGCGAAGTAGCAGAGTCAGATGCAGGACACAGGTGTTGAGCGAAACACAAAACGTTTACTCAAAATCACAGCAAAATTCCACAAAGGGAATAATAAGAAATAACAACAACCACTAACGAAACCAACAATCACGGACAAAACAGAAATGAAAGCCAGAGGGTTAAATAGGGAACATAATAGGGGAATTGAAACCAGGTGTGTAATTATGCAGACAAAACAAAACGAAACAGAAAAATGGATCGGTGGTGACTAGAAAGCCGGTGACGCCGACCGCCGAACACCACCCGAACAAGGAGAAGGGCCGACTTCGGCCGAAGTCGTGACACTCCTCTGAATAGTTGATGTTGCGATGTGTCTGTTACTTGAACTCTGTGAAGCATTTATTTGGGCTGCAATCTGAGGTGCAGTTAACTCTAATGAACTTATCCTCTGCAGCAGAGGTAACTCTGGGTCTTCCTTCCCTGTGGCGGTCCTCAGAAGAGCCAGTTTCATCATAGCACTTGATGGTTTTTGGGACTGCACTTGAAGAAACTTTAAAAGTTCTTGAAATTTTCCGGATTGACTGACCTTCATGTCTTAAAGTAATGATGGACTGTTGTTTCTCTTTGCTTATTTGAGCTGTTCTTGCCATAATATGGACATGGTCTTTTACCAAATAGGGCTCTTCTGTATACCACCCCTACCTTGTCACAACACAACTGATTGGCTCAAACGCATTAAGGAAAGAAATTCCAGAATTGAACTTTTAACAAGGCACACCTGTTAATTAAAATGCATTCCAGGTGACTATCTCATGAAGCTGGTTGAGAGAATGCCAAGAGTGTGCAAAGCTGTCATCAAGGCAAAGGGTGGCTACTTTGAAGAATCTCAAATATAAAATATATTTGGAATTGTTTAACACTTTTTTGGTTAGTACATGATTCCACATGTGTTATTTCATAGTTTTGATGTCTTCACTATTACACGACAATGTAGTAAATAGTACAAATAAATAAAAACCTTGGAATGAGTAGGTGTGTCAACTTTTGACTGGTACTGTAGATATATATGGCTAAAACCAAATCAAAACTGTGTAGAAATTATATTGGACATACATTTATAAAGTTTATTGACTGTGTCCAGCTCGATAATCACCAAAATTAAAGCTAGAAAGTCAGGGAGTATCGAAAATTCCAAAAACGATGGATAGAGAACTACCTTTTGCTCATCTTGACGGCAAGAAAATATAACACATTTTCAGTGTGGCCTTCCTGACCTCGTTGAAGACCCCTGGGGCAAAATTAGTTTGACGCCCCCGGTCAATGGGGTTTACTTTGAGGTGTGGGACTCCTTTTGAATGGGGTTTGGGCCTTTAGATGCATATGCAGGTTTCTAGATCCAGGGTTTTCCATGGAATGCAGACTCACCTGGAGTTCTTTGATCCTGCCTTGGACGTTCTCCTGGGATAGAACTCTGGGCTGCTCCGGACAAGACAGATCCTGGTCGGGCAGGAAGATACTGTCATGTGACAACGCTCGTGATCCCAAAACGCCTGAAAACCTGGTAGACGAGGGATGGAGAGGAGGGAATATGGATGTCATTGAATCAATGCTACATTTGTAAACACACATGCATTCACACACAGTGGTGTAAAGTAGTTAAGTAAAACACTTGAAAGTACTGCTTAAGTAGTTTTTGGGGGTATCTGTACTTTACTTTTAATATTTATATTTTTGACAACTTTTAATTTTACTCGACTAAATTCCTAAAGAAAATACAGTGCCTTCTAAAAGTATTAAGACTCCTTTACTTCTTCCACGTTACAGCCTTATTCTAAGACAAATCAAAAACAGTTTTTTAGAAATTGTTGCTAATTTATTAAAAATAAAAACTGAAATATCACATTTACATAAGTATTCAGACCCTTTACTCTGTGCTTTGTGAAGCACCATTGTCAGCAATTACAACCTTGAGTCTTCTTGGGTATGACGCTAAAAGCTTGGTACACCTGTATTTGGGAAGTTTCTCCCGTTATTCTCTGCAGATCCTCTCAACCTCTGTCAGTTTGGATGGGGAGTTTGCTAGACAGCTATTTTCAGGTCTCTCCAGAGATGTTCGATCGGGTTCAAGTCCGGGCTCTGGCTGTGCCACTCAAGGACATTCAGAGATTTGTCCCGAAGTCACTCCTGCATTGTCTTGCCTGTATGCTTAGGGTCGTTGTCCTGTTGGAAGGTGAACCTTCGCCCCAGTCTGAGGTCCTGAGTGCTCTGGACCAGGTTTTCATTAAGGACCTCTCTGTTCTTTGCGCCGTTCATCTTTGCCTCGATCCTAACTAGTCTCCCAGTCCCTGCCGCTGAAAAACACCCCCACAGCATGATGCTGCCACCACCATGCTTCACTGTAGGGATGGTGCCAGGTTTCCGACAGACATGACACTTGGCATTCAGGCCAAAGTGTTGAAATATTGGTTTCATCAGACCAGAGAATCTTGATTCTCATGGTCTGAGAGTCTTTAGGTGCCTTTTGGTAAACTCCAAACGGGCTGTCATGTGCCTTTTACTGAGGAGTGGCTTCCGTCTGGCCACTCTACCATAACGGCCTGATTTGTGGAGTGCTGCAGAGATGGTTGTCCTTCTGGAAGGTTCTCCCATCTCCACATTGGAACTCTAGAGCTCTTTCAGAGTGGCCATCGGGTTCTTGGTCACCTCCCTGACCAAGGCCCTTCTATCCCGATTGCTCAGTTTGGCCGGGTGGCCAGCTCTAGGAAGAGTCTTGGTGGTTCCAAACTTCTTCCATTTAAGAGTTATGGCGGCCACTGTGTTCTTGGGTACCTTCAATGCTGCAGAAATGTTTTGGTACCCTTCCCCAGATCTGTGCCTCGATACAATCCTGTCTCGGGGCTCTACGGACAATTCCTTCGACCTTCTGGCTTGGTTTTTGCTCTGACATTCACTGTCAACGGTGGGACCTTATATAGACAGGTGTGTGCCTTTCCAAATAATTTCCAATCAATTGACTTCAACACAGGTGGACTCCAATCAAGTTGTAGAAACATCTCAAGGATGATCAATGGAAACAGGATGCACCTGAGCTCAATTTCGAGTCTCATAGATAATGGTCTGAATACTTACGTAAATAATGTATTACACCAAAAAGTACATGTTACATTTAGAATGCTTGGTCAGGACAGCAATATCGACCAATTCACACACCTATCAATATAATACGTTGTCAGCCCTACTGCCTCTGAACTGGCAGACTCATTAAACACGAATACTGCATTTGTAAATTATGTCAGTGTCCCAGTCTGTCCGTAAATTTAAAAAATACAAACAACAAGAAAATTGTACAGTTTAATTAAGGAATTTGATGTGTAGCATTTCCTTTTACTTTTTACTTTTACTCAAGTATGACAATTGAGTATTTTTTCCACTTAAGTACATTTTAAAACCAGATACTTTTTAAATTTTTACTGGGTAACTTTTGCTTTTACTTACGTCATTTTCTATTAAGGTATCTTTACTTTTACTTAAGTATAACAATTTAGTACTTTTTCCACCACTGCACGCACACACACACCAACTCCCCCACGTACACACAGACTTACAGATTCTCGGCTGAGCCCAGCCCCTCCGCCTCAGTGACATCACTAGCAGACTGGCTGAATTTGGTCTCTCGCTTGGTCCTCCCAAACAGACGTATCTTAAGGGTCTTCAGTTTAGACTTCCTTTTTCCTAGGGGACACAGGTCATGACAGCCCGCATACAGATGGGTCTTTCTATAAATAATGGGGTCAATGTGTGACACTAACCAGGTTTCCATCCAGCCTTTTCATGCGAGTAAAGTAGCCTAAATCTTGAATAAAAAATGTCATGGAAACAGCACATATTTTTGTAAACTTTCTAAATGTCGACTAAACAAAATACACTATACAAGTTGGGATCTTTTTGTGCTGGTAAAATGAATTATGCGAGAAATGTGTAAATAACACACTCTAACCCACACGAACACCCACTAACACACTCTAACCCACACGAACACCCACTAACACACTCTAACCCACACTAACACCCACTAACACACTCTAACCCACACTAACACCCACTAACACACTCTAACCCACACTAACACCCACTAACACACTCTAACCCACACTAACACCCACTAACACACTCTAACCCACACTAACACCCACTAACACACTCTAACCCACACTAACACCCACTAACACACTCTAACCCACACTAACACCCACTAACACACTCTAACCCACACTAACAGCCACTAACACACTCTAACCCACACTAACACCCACTAACACACTCTAACCCACACTAACACCCACTAACACACTCTAACCCACACTAACACCCACTAACACACTCTAACCCACACTAACACCCACTAACACACTCTAACCCACACTAACACCCACTAACACACTCTAACCCACACTAACACACACTAACACCCACTAACACACTCTAACCCACACTAACACCCACTAACACACTCTAACCCACACTAACACCCACTAACACACTCTAACACATTCTAACTCACTCTAACCCTCTCTAACACACCATAACCCACTCTAACCCTCTAACCCACTCTAACCCACACTAACACCCACTAACACACTCTAACCCACACTAACACCCACTAACACACTCTAACACATTCTAACTCACTCTAACCCTCTCTAACACACCATAACCCACTCTAACCCTCTAACCCACTCTAACCCACACTAACACCCACTAACACACTCTAACACATTCTAACTCACTCTAACCCTTTCTAACACACCATAACCCACTCTAACCCTCTAACCCACACTAACACACTAATAGATGATTGACAGAGATAGGTACACACTTATTGTATACTAACTCAGCTTTCACATGGTCTCTAAACATCATGCACATTTTCCAGAGTGCCTCACCTCGTGTAAGGTCATCAAGGCTGCCCTCCCCATCTCCTGGGAAAGACTCCATCACTCCTTCCTTTCAACAACTGCAGGAGGAATAAAGAGAGTGAAAGAAAGGGATGAATAGATAAAAGATTAAAGCATAGAGACAGACAGACCAACAGATGAAAGCAGATAGGGAGAGAAGCCAGCAGTCAGAGAAAGAGAGATGCAGATCTGTTGGAGCGAATGCTCTCACCCAATAGTCTCTGATCATGCTTTAGTCTCTGTGAACACGCTTCTACGCTGCACATGTATGAGTCTGATAACACACGCCTGAACAGAACACTATCTCACACTCCACCTGAGCACAAAGGTTTATTGGCACTAAGACTTTTACCTTGACCTAGTCGTGAAGGTGGGTTGAGAACACACTTCTTCTCCATAGGTACCTGGATGAGTCACTGTTTACAATATACAGCAGATAGACAAATGGAACACCAAGATATATTAAGTTAACGTACGCACACACACATGCACA
The DNA here is from genome assembly GCF_029448725.1 of Salvelinus fontinalis. Lineage (NCBI taxonomy): Eukaryota > Metazoa > Chordata > Actinopteri > Salmoniformes > Salmonidae > Salvelinus > Salvelinus fontinalis. The sequence continues at coordinate 4,044,602 of NC_074687.1, forward strand.
AACGCATGCATGAACGCACGCCCACAAACGCACACAAACACACACACACACCCAGGTAGCACACCGTCTCTGTGATCATTACAGCCATATAACCTGGCTCTGCCTTTGAAGTATTGAAGTCTACAGTACAGAGCTGCTGGATGATGGCCAGAGGATGATAAGCCAGACAGCATGAGGCTGCGGAGCAACAGGCAAAGTTCAGCCCGCTCCTGAGTCCCACTTGAGACGTAGTCTTCATGAGTTGAGTTGACCTATGGGGCGGCAGGTAGCCTAGTGGTTAGATCGTTGGGCCAGTAACCGAAAGGTTGCTAGATTGAATCACCAAACTGACAAGGTAAAAATCTGTCGTTCTGCCCCTGAACAAGGCAGTTAATCCACTGTTCCTAGGCCGTCATTGTAAATAAGAATTTGTTCTTAACTGACTTGCCTATTAAATAAAGGTTAAAAAAAATTAAGTCTAAAAACACACTGTTGCATAGTCCTAAGAAATGTGTCACCCTTAAAAATCCTTTAGGGCAGGGGTCTTCAACCCTGTTCCCGGAGAGCTATTCTTCTGTAGGTTTTCTTTTCAACCCCAGTTGTAACTAACCTGATTCAGTTTATCAACCAGCTAATTATTAAAATCTGGTGCCCTAGATTAGGGCTGCTTTAGGGAATAGGTTGCTATTGAAGACAGACTGGAAAACAGTGAACACCTCCACTGTAACAGCTGCTGCCTGCATACACTGTGTAAAATAGAGTTAGATTCAAATGTGGAACAACTAGCTAGCTATACAGGTGTAGGATCTTCATTTGACCAGTTTCTCAAAGCAGGAAAATAATCCTGCAACAACAGGAAATGTGAATTATTGTGTGTATTATAATTGTTTTACATTTTTTTAGGGGTTGATACATTTTTGGTTAGTGCAAATGAAGTCAACATGAAATGTTAAAGTGGAAATGACTAACCTTTGTAAACCTTGAATACACTACAAGTTTGCATTTCTGGGTGATCAAATTACATAAAATCCTATATCCGTATCACAAGGCCCCTGAGAGAAAATGGTGTCTAAAGACACCATGCAGCTCCTCAGAGTGCCATCTAATGAGCCAGAGGAAAGCGGCACCAGAAACAGGTGATAATCTGCAAGATTATTGACATTGCATAGAGATCCCTGTACAATTTCACAGCCCCATAATCCCACAACAACAGATTAATCACCAATTTCCAATGTACCAGGCCCAGCGACACAAAATTTAGCTGAGACACAGTGTATAAACAAGCACTGTGTTCACACATTGATCAAATAAGCACACAGACACACACACACACAGAGAATGTAGGCTAATTGCAGACACAGTATTTTCACAAATTATGTATATAATGTTCTACATTCTGTACAGTGTACATATTGTTGCCTGTCAATTAGACACAGTAATCCAAAATCAATATGTTGCGACAACATAGTCTTGAAGCCAGTTTTCAAAAAGAAGTGCTTTGTATAATGCACCTCCATCTACAGGTTCTTATACTTAAAATGATGCTGCGTTGCTAAACCAATTCTGCCCAAGGACTAACATTCCTTGTGTTTACTAACCCAGTACTACCAGTCGCCCTTACTGCACTGTAGCTATCCCTCCCTTTCACCATCCCTCCCTTGGGGCATTGTGTTCCCCCTCTCAGCGGATTCTTTGTCCTTTCTTAAAAAACTCAGGCTTCTGTCCTCCACATCTGCTTTATTTTTATTTAACTAGGCAAGTCAGTTAAGAACAAATTCTTATTTACAATGATGGCCTACCGGGGAACAATGAGTTAACTGCCTTGTTCAGGGGTAGAACGACAGACTTTTACCTTGTCAGCTTGGGAATCGATCTAGCAACCTTTCGGATACTGGACCAACGCTCTAACCACTAGGCTACCTGCCACCCCGAGGGAGGGGGAGACTGACAACAAGGACATAGTGAAAGGAGGAAGGGAGAATAAGAGAGAGAGAGGGAAGGAGCGAGACAATAAGGACAAAGAGAAATGCAGGGACAGAGAAGATCAATCTATGCCGGGGTCAGCATATGCAGAAAGAGAGAAAATAGAGCAGAGCGGGGAGAGAAGGAGAGAGGGAGAGAGGGAGAGAGAGAGAGGGAGAGAGGGAGAGAAGGAGAGAGGGAGAGAGAGAGAGAAGGAGAGAGGGAGAGAAGGAGAGAGGGAGAGAGAGGAGAGAGAGGAGAGAGGGAGAGAAGGAGAGCGGGAGAGAGGGATAAAGGGAGAGAGGAAAGACAGAGAGAGAATGAGAGAGACAGAGCAGACAGAGACTCTATTACATCAGTAACACACTGTGGCCCACTGCGCTAAGCTCCTTATGAAAGACTAACCTGATTTTAGGCCCAGAAACGAGGACAGAGAGTAACACATACAGCTGCAGTTGGAAAGAGGACAGGCACTACTGCAGATGGAATCATTTACACATTATCACCACTAGACCACATTGCACAGACACAGGCGTGTGTGTCGAAGAGCTGTGTGTGTGTGTTTGTTTGTGTGCGTTTGTGGGTGTGCGTTCATTTGTGTGTGCATGTGTGCACGCGTATGTTAACTTAATATATTTAGGCGTTCCATTTGTCTATCTGCTGTAAGTTGTAAACAGTGATTCATCCAGGTACCTATGGAAAGGAGAGTGTTCTCAACCCACCTTCACGACTAGGTCAAGGTAAAAGTCTTAGTGCCAATAAACCTTTGTGCTCAGGTGGAGTGTAAGATAGTTGGAAAGAGGACAGGCACTACTGCTGATGGAATCATTTACACATTACCACCACTAGACCACAATGCACTCAGACAAGGGGTGTGTGTCGAAGAGGTGTTTGTGTGCGTGTGTGTATGGATATGGACAGTTGTTGAAGGCGTTGTTAACTGTTAACAATGAGAAGCTTTCAGCTGAGTTTGAAGTTCACTGCTCTAGCATCAACAACACCTGAAGCACCTCATGTCCCACCTCATTTGCCAGGGGTTATTGATATTACTTCTACAGGTGCGGCAAATTTAAATGAACTCCAATGGAGCTTGTGGGAGATTTAACCGGCTGGCGCTGGTGTCAGAGCTGAGACAATAAATGGATGTGATGGGGATTTGTGTGTCCATGCGTCAGTCACTCAGAACTTTTTATGTGTGATCTTTTGGACGTGATAAAACTGTTTGGTCAAGTTCTCTCTAGTGTGTCAGTTACTGTTACAGTAAGCACAGGCCATATTAGTGAGTGGCCAAGCCACTGTGTTGGGAGAAGAGGCGAGGCGAGGCGAGGAGAGGTATTCTATATTATTACCTAGCTATTCTCTGTTTCTGGATGGTTCCTGGATGGTTTGGTGAACAGCTTGGTCCAGGAATATAGCTTGCACTACATCTGCGTCAGAGGAGGCTACTGGGATGACCTATTGGAGGATGGGCTAATTGTAATGGGTGGAATGGAATAAATGGAATGGTATCAAACACATCAAACATATAGAAACCACGTTTGACTCCGTTCCATTTATGCCAATCCTGCCATTACAATGAGCCCACCCTCCTATAGCTCCTCCCCTCAGCCTCCTCTGATCTGATTTGTCCAGAGTCATATGGTGAGTAAATCCCTCTCTGTTTCTCTCTGCTCCCGCCAGGATGAACTCTCAGCTGTGATATTTGGACCACTTCCAACATCCCAGACCCAGATCTATCATCGTCCATCACTCAACAGTCTACTGTATCATCATCCATCACTCCACAGTCTACTGTATCATCGTCCATCACCCCACAGTCTACTGTATCATCGTCCATCACTCCACAGTCTACTGTATCATCGTCCATCACTCCACAGTCTATTGTATCGTCTACTGTATCATCATCCATCACTCCACAGTCTACTGTATCATCGTCCATCACTCCACTGTCTACTGTATCACCGTCCATCACTCCACAGTCTACTGTATCATCATCCATCACTCCACAGTCTACTGTATCATCATCCATCACTCCACAGTCTATTGTATCATCGTCCATCACTCCACAGTCTACTGTATCATCGTCCATCACTCCACAGTCTACTGTATCATCGTCCATCACTCAACAGTCTACTGTATTATCGTCCATCACTCCACAGTCTACTGTATCATCGTCCATCACTCAACAGTCTACTGTATCATCATCCATCACTCCACAGTCTACTGTATTATCGTCCATCACTCCACAGTCTACTGTATCATCGTCCATCACTCAACAGTCTACTGTATCATCGTCCATCACTCCACAGTCTACTGTATTATCGTCCATCACTCCACAGTCTACTGTATCATCGTCCATCACTCCACAGTCTACTGTATCATCGTCCATCACTCCACTGTCTACTGTATCATCGTCCATCACTCCACAGTCTACTGTATCATCGTCCATCACTCCACAGTCTACTGTATCATCGTCCATCACTCCACAGTCTACTGTATCATCGTCCATCACTCCACTGTCTACTGTATCATCGTCCATCACTCCACTGTCTACTGTATCATCATCCATCACTCCACAGTCTACTGTATCATCGTTCATCACTCCACAGTCTACTGTATCATCGTCCATCACTCCACAGTCTACTGTATCATCGTCCATCACTCAACAGTCTACTGTATCATCGTCCATTACTCAACAGTCTACTGTATCATCGTCCATCACTCAACAGTCTACTGTATCATCGTCCATCACTCCACAGTCTACTGTATCATCGTCCATCACTCCACTGTCTACTGTATCATCGTCCATCACTCCACAGTCTACTGTATCATCGTCCATCACTCCACAGTCTACTGTATCATCGTCCATCACTCCACTGTCTACTGTATCATCGTCCATCACTCCACAGTCTACTGTATCATCGTCCATCACTCCACTGTCTACTGTATCATCGTCCATCACTCCACAGTCTACTGTATCATCGTCCATCACTCCACTGTCTACTGTATCACCGTCCATCACTCCACAGTCTACTGTATCATCGTCCATCACTCCACTGTCTACTGTATCATCGTCCATCACTCCACTGTCTACTGTATCATCGTCCATCACTCCACAGTCTACTGTATCATCGTCCATCACTCAACAGTCTACTGTATCATCGTCCATCACTCAACAGTCTACTGTATCACCGTCCATCACTCCACAGTCTACTGTATCATCGTCCATCACTCCACTGTCTACTGTATCACCGTCCATCACTCAACAGTCTACTGTATCATCTTCCATCACTCCACAGTCTACTGTATCATCGTCCATCACTCCACAGTCTACTGTATCATCGTCCATCACTCCACAGTATACTGTATCATCGTCCATCACTCCATAGTCTACTGTATCATCGTCCATCACTCCACAGTCTACTGTATCATCGTCCATCACTCCATAGTCTACTGTATGATCGTCCATCACTCCACAGTCTATTGTATCGTCTACTGTATCATCGTCTACTGTAGCATTGTCCATCACTCCACTGTCTACTGTATCATCGTCCATCACTCCACATTCTACTGTATCATCGTCCATCACTCCACAGTCTATTGTATCGTCTACTGTATCATCGTCCATCACCCCACAGTCTACTGTATCATCGTCCATCACTCCACTTTCTACTGTATCATCCCAATGAACTGATAATACTGGATCTGACATCTGGCAACATACTTTTCTAATGTCCTCCATTTGATTTACTAAGCATTTAGGTGTATTGGCTGTCAGAAAGAAAATGAACTACACCATGATGGGTGGAGTGGGCCACATCTTGGTAGTAGATCATGTGAATGAAGCAAATTTGCCATTGTGATCATAAATCACCTCATATAGAATGACCTATTTTGCATCTCATCTAGGGCATATGTTACTGAGAGAGGTAGGCTACTGAGAAAGGTAGGCTACTGAGAGACTGTATGTTACTTCATATACAGAAAGAGCATGGTCCCCCATCCATTGACCTATCTAGGAGGAGAGAAAATTCATGTAAACCGTCATTGCCCCTGCTCTCTCTCTCTGATCAAAGTCAAAGATGACTCTCATCTGTCATTCAAAGATTTGTGGTATTTTCAGTGGGATTATAATTCTCTTCATTGCAGAACCCAGATGAGGACCGCATATATCGAGATTAAGGCCGATTATAGATAGATTTTAATCCAATCCCTGCGGGAACTCATGCGGATATTTATTTAATTCAAACAAATGTTTTCTAATGAAGAGTCGGGGGTGAAACTACACTGCCCCCCCCCCCCCCCCTACACATATTAAATGAAGTAATGATCTATGTTGGCTACGTACTACAAGTCTAACATAGTCTTTATTGCTCATTTTACTTTGAAATTTTTAAGAGTTTTCATGAATGCAAATTGAGATCAATGTCTAGACTGTTCAGCTCCCCTTGATGAAAGTCGCCCATATGGTAGTGGTAAACTCCTGAAAACCGAGAAGGTAATTTATCTGCGGATGACTATTCTGTAGTCTATATGAATAGGATGAATACATACAGTTTGTGACAAAGTACGTCTTTCTTTACAGAGGTAATGAATTGATATATTATGGCAACGAAACATGTTATAATACTTACTGTACCGACGTGGCTAGTGTTGAAGGAGGATTATCCAAATGTCATATTATTCTGGAGCGTGGATGGGAGCTCACAGCTGTGTCACTGTCAGTTCGTAACGTAGGCTACCTACACGTCGAGGCTATGGAATACTGCTTGCGAGCTAGCACTGCTGTCCTCTGTCCGACGTTTATTATCATCCAGTCCTAACGCAAGGATTTTAACCCTTCATCTACTGAATAGATAACGTCTAATCAGATCGTTGAGGACTAAAAAAGAAAACAAAGTGTGTTTTGTTCATTTATTAGGATCCCAAATGGCAGCAACTAGTCTCACTTGGGTCCGACATCACGAAAAAAGCATTACAGACAACAGACTTTACAATTCAAACGGATCAAATCCACCAGTGCAAATAATGAAATAATTAAAGTGTTAAGGGTATTAAATTACGATACGTTAAAGCCTAGGGATTGTATTTAGGCTACCCATTAATCTAAAATACCATATAATTATAATATTTTAGGATTATTATAAAGTGTACGAACTTCAATGTCCACTAGCTAGCGCCATATACTTTCACAAATTGACAAGAACAATCCGTTTCAAGAAAATCGGATAATTTTTAATTATATGTACACTTTTAGTGAATATGAATATATAAAAAACAAAAACAGGTTAAGAACAGACACAAGTTAAAAGTACAGCTCATAGATGTTACCCAAAAATGACCAAACAAATTTTCGGATCCACCATTAACCATTCTGGTCAAAGTGAAATAATGTCCTTGATACACATAATTAGCAAGGACCCCGAAACAACAGCCAGGCTTCGTCAGACCAACTTTATGATTGAAGCCTAAAAATGCATATATACACTGCTCAAAAAAATAAAGGGAACACTTAAACAACACAATGTAACTCCAAGTCAATCACACTTCTGTGAAATCAAACTGTCCACTTAGGAAGCAACACTGATTGACAATAAATTTCACATGCTGTTGTGCAAATGGAATAGACAAAAGGTGGAAATTATAGGCAATTAGCAAGACACCCCCAATAAAGGAGTGGTTCTGCAGGTGGTGACCACAGACCACTTCTCATTCCTATGCTTCCTGGCTGATGTTTTGGTCACTTTTGAATGCTGGCGGTGCTTTCACTCTAGTGGTAGCATGAGACGGAGTCTACAACCCACACAAGTGGCTCAGGTAGTGCAGCTCATCCAGGATGGCACATCAATGCGAGCTGTGGCAAGGTTTGCTGTGTCTGTCAACGTAGTGTCCAGAGCATGGAGGCGCTACCAGGAGACAGGCCAGTACATCAGGAGACGTGGAGGAGGGCAACAACCCAGCAGCAGGACCGCTACCTCCGCCTTTGTGCAAGGAGGAGCAGGTGGAGCACTGCCAGAGCCCTGCAAAATGACCTCCAGCAGGCCACAAATGTGCATGTGTCTGCTCAAACGGTCAGAAACAGACTCCATGAGGGTGGTATGAGGGCCCGACGTCCACAGGTGGGGGTTGTGCTTACAGCCCAACACCGTGCAGGACGTTTGGCATTTGCCAGAGAACACCAAGATTGGCAGATTCGCCACTGGCGCCCTGTGCTCTTCACAGATGAAAGCAGGTTCACACTGAGCACATGAGCACATGTGACAGACGTGACAGAGTCTGGAGATGCCATGGAGAACGTTCTGCTGCCTGCAACATCCTCCAGCATGACCGGTTTGGCGGTGGGTCAGTCATGGTGTGGGGTGGCATTTCTTTGGGGGGCCGCACAGCCCTCCATGTGCTCGCCAGAGGTAGCCTGACTGCCATTAGGTACCGAGATGAGATCCTCAGACCCATTGTGAGACCATTTGCTGGTGCGGTTGGCCCTGGGTTCCTCCCAATGCAAGACATGCTAGACCTCATGTGGCTGGAGTGTGTCAGCAGTTCCTGCAAGAGGAAGGCATTGATGCTATGGACTGGCCCGCCCGTTCCCCAGACCTGAATCCAATTGAGCACATCTGGGACATCATGTCTCGCTCCATCCACCAACGCCACGTTGCACCACAGACTGTCCAGGAGTTGGCGGATGCTTTAGTCCAGGTCTGGGAGGAGATCCCTCAGGAGACCATCCGCCACCTCATCAGGAGCATGCCCAGGCGTTGTAGGGAGGTCATACAGGCACGTGGAGTCCACACACACTACTGAGCCTCATTTTGACTTGTTTTAAGGACATTACATCAAAGTTGGATCAGCCTGTAGTGTGGTTTTCCACTTTAATTTTGAGTGTGACTCCAAATCCAGACCTCCATGGGTTGAGTTTGATTTCATTCATTTAGATCTAGGATGTGTTATTTTAATGTTCCCTTTATTTTTTTGAGCTGTGTGTGTGTGTGTGTGTGTGTGTGTGTGTGTGTGTGTGTGTGTGTGTGTGTGTGTGTGTGTGTGTGTGTGTGTGTGTGTGTGTGTGTGTGTGTGTGTGTGTGTGTGTGTGTGTGTGTGTGTGTGTGTGTGTGTGTGTGTGAGTGTGTGAGTGTGTGAGTGTGAGTGAGTGTGAGTGAGTGAGTGAGAGAGAGAGAGATGGTTCCAGCAGGCCTATCCACAGTTGCATATCACTTAGAATGGAATAATGTATTGGGCATGCATTCTAAGTGTGCTCCATCGGCTAGTGTGCTTGGTGTGAAAGATAGCCACTGTGGTCTCCTGGCACTGCCTCGGGTCATATTCACAGTAGCCGATGGAGAAACGACACTATGGGAGAGAAAAATAGGAGAAATGCTGTTTAAATACTTACTTTGAACAAATACTACTGGATTATTATTCTGTGTGTTCTATATCTTTTCTTTGATGTATAATTTGATCGGTCAGTATCAGTGACTACATAAATTGAAGACTGAACAAAGAGGAGAGAACGATCCATGGTTGAAGTCTGGCCTTTTGTTTCTTGAAGTAATCCAGTCCTCTTCCTATCTTGATGATCCATCCGTTGTCAAAACTTAGGGATCATGATCATGTTTATAACCAACATTAAAGCAAAGATGATATAATGTGCATGTGCCAAATGGCCCATATATTGCCAAGCCATGCACATGCGTCCTGGGTGTGGAAATTGATTGATTGAAATGTATGGTATACCTGATCTCCCAGTAGTGAAACGTGGAGTACTGGAGGTCCAACACACACCCTGGCAGACACACACCCTGGCAGACACACACCATGGCAGACACACAACCTGGCAGACACATACCATGGCAGACACACACCCTGGCAGACACACACCATGGCAGACACATACCATGGCAGACACACACCCTGGCAGACACACACCATGGCAGACACACACACACCATGGCAGACACACACCCTGGCAGACACACACCATGGCAGACACACACCATGGCAGACACACACCATGGCATAACAGACACACACACCATAACAGACACACACCATAACAAACACACACCTTGGCAGACACACACCCTGGTTCTGTAGACTCTGCTTGAGCTCTAACAGGGCACTGGTCTGCTGGGAGGAATTATCCCCCTGCAACACACACACAAACACACACACACAAACACACAAGTGGATCAGGGAAATAACACATGAGAGACTTGGCATTGGGAATAGGTTTAGAACTGTGCAACAGCCCTAAAGAACACAAATGGAGCCACAAGCTATATACAGTGGCTTGCGAAAGTATTCACCACCCTTGGCATTTTTCCTATTTTGTTGCCTTACAACATGAAATTAAAATATATTTTTGGGGGGTTTGTATCATTTGATTTACACAACATGCCTACCCCTTTGAAGATGCAAACATTTTTTTTTTGTGGAACAAAGAAGAAAACTTGAGCGTGCATAACTATTCACCCCCCTAAAGTCAATACTTTTTGCAGCCATTACAGCAAGTCTCTATAAGCTTGGGACATCTAGCCACTGGGATTTTTGCCTATTCATCAAGACAGAACTGCTCCAGCTCCTTCAAGTTGGATGGGTTCCGCTGGTGTACAGCAATCTTTAAGTCATACCACAGATTTTCAATTGGATTGTGGTCTGGGCTTTGACTAGGCCATTCCAAAACATTTAAATGTTTCCCCTTAAACCACTCTGAGTGTTGCTTTAGCAGAATGTTTAGGGTCATTGTCTTGCTGGAAGGTGAACCTCTGTCCCAGTCTCAAATCTCTGGAAGACTGAAATAGGTTTCCCCTCAAGAATTTTCCTGTAATTAGCGCCATCCATCATTGCTTCAATTATGACCAGGTTCTCAGTCCCTGCCGCTGAAAAAAAGAATAGAAATGTATTTTCTCACTCTTTAGTATCTATGCATAGTCACTTTACAAATGACCTTGACTAACCTGTACCCCCGCACATTGACTCGGTACCGGTACCCCCTGTATGTAGCCTCGTTGTTATTATGTAATTATCTTGTGTTACTTTAATTTGATTTATTTTTTACTTTAGTTTATTTAGTAAACATTTTCTTAACTCTATTTCTTGAACTACATGGTTGGTTAAGGGCTTGTAAGTAAGCATACAGGGTAAGGTCTACCTACACATGTTGTATTTGGTGCATGTGACAAATACAATTTGATTTGATATATTGCTACAGTGTGGGCAGTATCAGAGGGAAAGAGAGAGGCTGAGATCTAGTATGAGGGAGAAGGGGATACAGGAAATTAGTTTAAAGAGTATATTGAGTAGAACGTCATTAGATATAGTCTCAAATATTTTGTTATCTTTTTTAAGAGCATCGGGCTGGCAGGTAGGATTTAGTGTCACCCTGCCTCCGTCTCTGGCCTACACTCCAGTACAGTAGGTGCCGGTAATGCACCATACCGTTGGATGCCAACCGCCGATAATCCCCACCGAAGAAGATGACCGATGACTTCCGACATCCGTTTAAATTCAAAATGCGAAAACCCTCTGTTAATCCTGAACGCGTAATTTTATCTGCATTTCGATTTTGTTTAGAATGTAGCTAGTTTGTTTTTGTAACAACACTTTATAACTTGGTAGGATTCAGTATTTGCCTTGGCCCATCCGCATATGATGTTTTTTGCACTATAATCAAAAATAGTTTAGAAACTTTGTGTTATAACATTGGCGTCCCTGCACGCCTCGACGTTCTACTCAATATACTCTTTAAACTCATTTCCTGTATCCCCTATCAACCAACAAGTAAATATGGCAATGCTATGTCGTGGGCTATACGTATTTTCCCCAATTCAGGTAACGATGAAGTCTAATTTATTAAAGGAAGAGAATCTTTCTGGCAGGCAGTTGTAACTAAGCAATCAGTCAGATGACTGGTTGTTGAACCAACACGTCTAGTGTTCCATACGGGGGGGAATTCATTTACAATATATTTTTGGAAGCATTGTAGGAAACGTATTTTTTTATGTATTTTTAAATGTATTTTAATTCATGATATTTTGTTAATTTATTTGGAATACATTTGTATGGAATATATTATTTGGACAATTGTAAATATTTTTTTTCGGTTTGGGATCATCTGAGTTGACTCCTTCATAGTTAGTATAACATTGCCTTTTCTCATTCTCTTCATGTGTTGCATATTTGATGATACAGTATTTCTGTGTATTATTCTAGGCTTTAACATAAACGATGCCTCTGCCTTGGTTAAATTCATTCTGCAGCAAGTTCACCAGAGCACGGATTCCACAAGTAGGGTGGACGGTGCTGCGGACTTTCAAGGGCAGGCCCTACGTCTAAATGCAATCAACTCAAAGCTGTTTATTACCTAATGTTACTTACACTTTGATTACAGGCTAATGGCAGTGATATAATGGAAATGTCATTTTAAATAAACCCCTGGGACTAAACCCCCTGAATCCATGGTCTTTCAGTTGCTGGATGAGCAGATGCAAGAGCATGAGAAGTATGGTGGTAATCCAGAGCAACCCAGTAAACAGCACGTGGTGACGCGGGAGAAGAAGCTAGTGGAGGGAAGTTGCCTGCAGAAGGTGGGGCTCCTATCAGTTTAGATGAATAACTTCTCATCTGGGGGCTAGCCTAGTGGTGGGAAATCCTAACCTGTCAGATGTGGGTGCATGCTTTTGCTCCATCCGAGTAGTAACACACCTGATTCTACTAAGTGAAGGTTGCCCACCTCTAGACCAAGTGTGTGTTTTGCATAGTGTGACCATTTTCTTCTCCAGGACTTGTATTTAATTCAGTTATCTGTGCTTGAGGTCATGCAGTGAAGTTGTAATGATGAGTCTGATTGTTAACTTGGTTTTTATTGTGAAGTATTAAAGTAAAAATATTTTAAAGTACTACGAAGTAGTTTTTTGGGGGTACAATGCATTCGGAAATATTCAGACCCCTTGACTATTTCCACATTTTGTTACGTTACAGCCTTATTCTAAAACTGATTAAATAGTTTTTTCCCCCTCAATCTACACAATACCCCATAATGACAAAGCAAAAACAGGTTTTTATAACTTTTGGTGAATTTATAAATAAATAAAAATATTTGCATAAGTAATCAGTACTTTGTTGAAGAACCTTTGGCAGTGATTACAGCCTCAAGTCTCCTTGGGTATGACGCTACAAGCTTGGCACTCGAAACGGGCTGTCATGTGCCTTTTACTGAGGAGTGGCTTCTGTCTGGCCACTCTACCATAAAGGCCTGATTGGTGGAGCGCTGCAGAGACTGTTGTCCTTCTGGAAGGTTTTCCCTTCTCCACAGAGGAGAGCTCTCCCTGACCAAGGCCGCTCTCCCTTGATTGCTCAGTTTGGCCGGGCGGTCAGCTTTAGGAAGAGCCTTGGTGGTTCCAAACTTCTTCCATTTAAGAATGATAGAAGCCACTGTGTTCTTAGGTACCTTCAAAGCTGGTTTTTTTTTTGGTACCCTTCCCCAGATCTGTGCCTTGACACAATCCTGTCTCAGAGCTCTACAGACAATTCCTTCAACCTCATGGCTTGGTCAACTGCGGGACCTTTATATAGACAGGTGTGTGTTTCTTTCCAAATCATGTCCAATCAATTGAATTTACCACAGTTGGACTCCCAAGTTCTAGAAACATCTCAAGGATAATCAATGGAAACGGGATGCATCTGAGCTCAATTTCGAGTCTCAGAGCAAAGGGTCTGAATACTTATGCAAATGTGAAGTTTATTTTATTTTATAAATTTGCTAAATATTCAAAGACCTGTTTTCGCTTTGTCTTTATGGGGTATTGTGTGTAGATTGAGGATTTGTTCAAATGTAATCCATTTTAGAATAAGGCTGTAACATAACAAAATGTGGAAAAGGGAAGTGGTCTGAATATTTCCGAATGCATTGTATCTGTACTTTACTATTTATATTTTTGACAACTTTTATTCCACTACAATCCTAAAGAAAATAATGTACTTTTTACTCCATAAATTTTCCCTGTGCATAAATTTAAAAAAGAAAATGGTGCTGTCTGGTTTGCTTAATATTGTAACGGCTGTCGTCTTCCTCCTCGTCTGAGGAGGAGAAGTTTGAAGGTTCAGAGGACCAATGCGCAGCGTGGTAATTGTTCATCTTATTTAATGAAGTGAACAACTCAAAATACAAAAACAACAAAGTGAAAACCGAAACAGTTCTATCTGGTGCAGACACACAAAGACTGAAGACAACCACCCACAAAACACAATAGAACACAGGCTACCTAAATATAGTTCCCAATCAGAGACAATGACTAACACCTGCCTCTGAGAACTATATCAGGCCAAACGAGAAACCCCACATAGAAACAGAAAACATAGATCATACCCACCCAACTCACACCCTGACCACACTAAAACAGACATACAAAAGAACTATGGTCAGAATGTGACAAATATAAGGAATTTAAAATGATACTCGAGTATATTTGAGCAATTACATTTACTTTGACTTTTACTAAAGTAATTTTCTATTAAGGTATCTTTACTTTTACTGAACTATGACAATTGGGTACATTTTCCTCCTCTGTGATTTTTAATTGTTCTTTCTCTACTCAGGCATACATAGTATACCTGTAATTCACAAGAACATCCCTTCAGTCAACAACCAGCTGAAATGTATCAAGCATCTTGAGCGATAAGACCTAAGTTTTTACTTTGATGTTAGTGTAGAGTTAACATCACATTTAATTCCTGTGAAGTATATGCTGCTGTATACCTTCTGGTTATTTGATTCTGAAAACTACAGAACAAAAATATAAACGCAACATGTGAAGTGTTGGTCCCATGTTTCATGAGCTGAAATAAAAAGTCCCATAAATCTTCCATACGCACAAATGTTAATTCTCTCAAATTTTGTGCACCCATTTGTTTATATCCGTTAGTGAGCATTTGTCCTTTGCCAAGATAATTAATCCACCTGACAGGTGTGGCATACCAAGAAGTTGATTAAACAGCGTGATTGTGACACAGGTGCACCTTGTGGTGGGGACAAATAAAATGCCAGTCTAAAATGTGCAGTTTTGTCAAAATGCTACAGATGTCTCAAGTTATGAGGGAGCGTGCAATTGGCTTGCTGGCTGCAGGAATGTCCACCAGAGCTGTTGCCAGATAATTTAATGTTAATTTCTCTACCATATGCCACCTTCAACTGCCTTTTAGAGAATTTGGCAGTACGTCCAACTGGCCTCACAACTGCAGACCACGTGTAATCATGCCAGCCCAGGACCTCCACATCCAACTTTGTCACCTGCAGGATGTTCTGAGATGCCATCGGACAGCTGATGAAACTGGATTTGCAAAACCAAAGAATTTCTGCAGAAACCGTCTCAGGGAGACTCATCTGCTTGCTCGTTGTCCTCACCAGAGTTTTGATCTGCCTGCAGTTCAGCGTTGTAACCAACTTCAGTGGGCAAATTCTCACCTTCAATGGCCACTGGCACGCTGGAGAAGTGTACTCTTCATGGATGAATCCAGGTTTCAACTGTACCAGGCAAATGGCAGACCGTGTGTATGGCGTTGTGTGGGCGAGTGGTTTGCTGATGTCAACATTGAACAGAGTTATATGGACAGGCAAACTACAGAACGAACACAATTGCATTTTATCGATGGCAATTTGAGTGCAGCTACTGTGAGATCTTGAGGTCCATTGTCGTGCCATTCATCCCCCACAATCACCCCATGTTTCAGCATGATAATGCACCACCCCATGTTGGTTTTCTGATCCACGCCCCCTTTAAAAAAGTGTTTTTAAGTATCTGTCACCAACAGCTTATCTGTATTCCCAGTCTTGTAAAATACATATTAGGGCTGACTGCATTTATTTAAGTTGACTGATTTCCTTTTGTGAAATCTAAGCCACTTTCATCTCTCGTTCTACCTGTCCAGGATCCAGCCACTCAAGCTGCCCCATAGTCTCCCTACTGAAGAAGGCACCTACCTGAACAGCAGAGAGATGATCATACGACACCTCAAACATGTAGAGGACAGTAAAGCTGTGAATAAGTAGTTTGTCTGGTCTATCAAAAAATCCATGATTCAAATGACTCAGTGAAATCCCTGTACATGTGTTCAGTCTAGACCTGGACTGAAACCTGTCTGTCCCACCTCTTATATTTCTAACAAAAACATGAAGCAAAAGTCAGAGGGAAATGCAACAACAGTGATGATCAGCTTATTTTATTAAGATCAAGCTCATTTTTATAGAAAACCTCAAACCTGTGCTACCATCACACACTGACAAGACTGGAATGGAGGATGGCGATTGTGGGATGAAACTGGCACTTGGTTGTTGCTACTGAACCGCTGGTTGAGTTCGCCCACACATCGGTTCAACAAAGGCAAATGACATGGATCGATGTTAATGTAGCAAGCTTTACTGTTCGTAAGGATGGTTCTTTGTTAAAAATGCAAGTCCATAAATTAGAATCAAATCTGTTATGATACAGGGTAACTGCATCAAGGCTGAAGCTCAGGTTTTACACTTCAATTGGAATCAAATGAACCATTTCTGCACAGAACCATTTCAAGGGGAGCCAGTCAGAGCAGAAAGAGTTCAGTGACTCACAGGAATCCTCCTTTTACTTGCCAGTCGAATATAAATGACCTAAAATATGATTTAAAGTCCAAACAAAATAAGTCAGAATTTCATCCATAAAATAAATGGAAAACTATAATAAATAAGGAAATTACAGGAGGGGGAAAAGGAAATTGATAAAACTGGAGGAGATGGTTCTGCCAGTTAGTGGGTATTAGCCCTGAGAGACAGGTTGAAGGCTGACAGTCTTCTAGTCATCTTCAGAACCGGAGTCTGAATCGTGTCCTCTCCCTCTGATGGTCTTCTCCACCTTGGTGAACTTTGAACCAGATTTCTGTGTCAGGGTGGGGGGCTCCATTAGGTTACCACTGGAAGAGAAGACAAGGGGAGAGGGGTGTTATGATGTAGGATTTAAAGGGATACTTTGAGATTTTGGCAATGAGGCTCTATCTACTTCCAGAGTCAGGTGAACTTTGTCTATATGCACCATTTATGTCTCTGTCCAGTATGAAGGAAGTTGAAGAGGTAGTTTTGTGAGCCATGTTACTAGCGTTAGCGCAATGACTGGAAGTTTATGGGTATTTGCTAGCATGCTATCTAAAATCCATTTAATAAGACTAATCAGCATGTGGTTGTGCATGAACAGGTAAGGCTTTCTATTCCTTCGCACATCAACCAATGGCCTCATGCTTGACAGGAAATACCTAGACGGATCATCTTTCTAGCTAGAGGTGTGATTATCTGTAGGAATCACACCCGTCTGTGTACCTGTAGTTGATGACGTCAGAGCAGCCCAATCTCCACTCCAGCACCTCTGTGGAGAACTCGTCCGTGTTCCCCAGGTCGGTGAATCCCACCACGTAATCCTTGGTCTTCCCGTCCTTAACCAGCGCCAAGGTGGGAATCACCTTGATCCGCAGCCTCTCTGTCAGGAACGGCGCCTTGTCCACATTCAGCTTGATGAACTTAGTCTCCAGGTGCTTCTTGGCCAGGATGCCCAGGTGCTTGTCCAGGATCTTGCATCTTTATAACGTAGGGGAGAGGAGACAGCATGGTTAAGCTGGTAGAAGCTGCAATTAAGGTTTACTGGGCAATAAATCCCCTTCTAATCCCTTTCTTAAGGATTTTGGGAGGATAAGCTCATTCCGGAGCAGGGCTCAATTCATTAGCAGCAGTAAAAAGGTTTGCGGCCTGGAATAGCAGGAGAAAAACAGGAAGAGGGGGAACATTGCTGTGTTGCCAACCTGAAAGTGGAGTCTCTGTAGAAATGGCAGACCACACGATTGCTCTCCTTCACCTCTGGGAAGAAATCTTTCTCACTGGGGATTTCCTTATACTCCCCATGCCCTTTAGACAGCCACTCCTTATGGGACAGAGCACACACACTATGATGAGTTGTTACTGTTATGACATACACACAAAAGTATGTGGACACTTTCAAAATAGATGGATTCTGCTATTTCAGCCACACCTGTTGCCGATAGGTGTATAAAATAGTCTACACAGCCATGCAACCTTCATAGACAAACATTTGCCTTACTGAAGAGCTCAGTGACTTAACATGGCACCATCATAGGATGCCACCTTTCCAACAAGTCAAATTTATGCCCTGCTCGAGCTGCCCGGGATAATGTTCTGGGGCTGTTTTTCATGGTTTGGCCCCTTCAACTCTGTACTTCCAACTTTGTGGCAACAGTTTGGGGAAGGCCCTTTCCTGTTTCAGCAGAACTCCCCCGTGCACAAAGCGAGGTCCATACAGAAATGGTTTGTCAAGATCGGTGTATTAGAACTTGACTGTCTGGCAGAGCCCTGACCTCAACCCCATCAAATACCTTTGGGATGAATTGGACCGCCGACTGCGAGCCAGGCCTAATCACCCCAAATCAGTGCCCATCCTCACTAATGCTTGTGGCTGAATGTATGCAAGTTCCTGCAGCAAAGTTCCAACATCTAGTGGAATGCCTTCACAGAAGAGTGGAGGCTGTTATAGCAGCAAGGGGGGGGGGTGGGGTAACTCCATATTAATGCCCATGATTTTGGAATGAGATGTTCGATGAGCAGGTATCCAGTGTAAGTTGATGGACTAAAGCAAATGCTTGTTAGGCATCCACCAGATCCTCAGCCTTTCCCACCTACCTGCTTCTGTTTCTGGGTTTTCTTGAGGGCCTCCATCCTCCTCTCCTTCAGCCTTTCCATCTCGTCGTCATCCATGCGCTCCAGCTTCCCCAGCTCTGCATCCAGCTGCTCCTCCACCATCCTGGCTGACTGCAGCACTTGCTGCTCCAGCGCTTTGGCCATGATCTCCATCGACTGACTCGCCATGATGAAAAGCTTTGAAACTTCTGACACAATCACTCTATTCCTGAGGGATGGGGGGGGGGGGGGGGGGGGGGTGAGTGAGCGTCAGAGACAATTTTATAGATTGAATTTCTATCTCTGAAATGCAATGGTTGGCCTAACGATTAAGCCAACTAGCTAATAACCCTGGCTGGTGACCCTGGCTGGTGACCAAACTACACACTGATGTTTTAAATCGAACACAACCAACGTTAGATAGCTAGTAATTTCCGTTAGTTACATTAGCTATCTGGCGTAGTAAACTCAACTCGAGGGGAACTAAACTACAGACCAGCTTAAGTTATTCCCCTTTAGAAAGTTATCCAACTACTTAGTCTTACAAGATACAACTTAACAGTAACGTTGGTTAACTATTTTGAAAGTTCTGCTATTTGATTTACCCACCTATCGCTAACAAATTACCATTGTCTGTTAGCTAACGTTAATTAGCAAGAAAGCTAACGTTAGCCAAAGACAAAGTCCCAATTGAACAAGAGATGCCAGATGTTTGTTAGCCTACTATGAATCGTATCAGCTTTCAGACAAAGTAGAGAGATATGTCAAAAATGAACAAAGGAACAATCACTGGCGTCGTTTTAGCCTAGCTCGCTAGCTACATCAAGGTAGGGCTGTTAGCTAGGCTAACAACTGCGTGGTCAGAAAACGCTGGGTAGCTAGCTAACGTTAGCGACCTGTCAAAAACGACCAAGTTGCCCAGACACTGAAGCTACAAGATTACAACAAAAAGCAACCACTTATGTTAATAGGGCCGACTGAATTTATTATTTGTACATGACTTTATCAATATTATAAATCTGGCTAGCCTACTCACCAAAAGCGGTCCGTGCACAAAGGCAGAACCCTTGCTCAGTGTCGTACAGAATGAGATTTTAGTCACAATTATACAGAAGGTTGCCCCCTGCTGGATGAGAATGAACTGTGTCCAGATGACACGAGTCCTTTTTCTGAACCAGTCGAAATCACGCATCAACGTCTTATCATGGACGTATACAAATGAATGCTAATAGGACAAAAAGCCGAAACAAACGAAAATTCAACTAGTGTACTGTCATTCCAGGTTCAATGTTGCCCTTGACTGAGTTAGCTGAAGTTGGCTAACTAACTAGCGACAAGAACGTTATCCAGCCTGCACACCAAACAGACGAGCGTACACAACAGTTACATGTTGTTGTTTTTTACAGGCAAGTCGACACCTCATTACTATATATATATATATATATATATATATATATATATATATATATAGTAATGACTCATTACTATATATATATATATATATATATATATATATATATATAGTAATGACTCATTACTATATATATATATATATATATATATATATATATATATATATATATATATATATATATATATATATAGTAATGACATGAGCAGGTCTCGAACCCTCGACGTTAAGGCTAATCTGAAGACGGTGCTGGCTAAAACTGGCGAGTGTAGAGAGTATCGGGATACTGTTATCCACGTCGGCACCAACGATGTTAGGATGAAACAGTCAGAGGTCACCAAGCGCAACATAGCCTCAGCGTGTAAATCAGCTAGATATAGCTTCAGCGTGTAAATCAGCTAGAAAGATGTGTCGGCATCGAGTAATTGTCTGGCCCCCTCCCAGTTAGGGGCAGTGACGAGCTCTACAGCAGTCTCACAACTCAATCACTGGTTGAAAACTCTTTTCTGCCCCTCCCAAAATATAGAATTTGTAGATAATTCTGGGACTCACCCACAAACAGGACCAGGCCTGGCCTGTTGAGGAGTGACGGACTCCATCCTAGCTGGAGGGGTGCTCTCATCTTATCTACGAACATAGACAGGGCTCTAACTCCCCTAAAATGCAGCATTCCCCAAGAAAGGATGGCTTTCACTTCAGCAGTGATAAATTCATGAACTTCTTTGAGGAAAAGATCATGATCATTAGAAAGCAAATTACAGACTATTCTTTAAATCTGCGTATTCCTCCAGGGCTCAGTTGTCCTGAGTCTGCACAACTCTGCCAGAACCAAGGATCAAGGGAGACACTCAAGAGTTTTAGTACTATATCTCTTGAAACAATGATGAAAATGATGGCCTCAAAACCTTCATGCTGCATACTGGACCCTATTCCAACTAAACTACTGAAATAGCTGCTTCCTGTGCTTGGCCCTCTTACATTTAACATAATAAACGGATCTCTATCCACCGGATGTGTACCAAACAATAATAAAGCCTTTCTGGAAAAAGCCAAACCGTGACCCAAAAAATATAAAAAACTATCGGCCTATATCAAATCTCCCATTCCTCTCCAAAATTTTAGAAAAAGCTGTTACGCAGCAACTCACTGCCTTCCTGAAGACAAACAATGTATACGAAATGCTTCAGTCTGGTTTTAGACCCCATCATAGCACTGAGACTGCACTTGTGAAGGTAGTAAATTACCTTTTAATGGCGTCAGACCGAGGCTCTGCATCTGTCCTCGTGCTCCTAGACCTTAGTGCTGCTTTTGATACCATCCATCACCACATTCTTTTGGAGAGATTGGAAACCCAAATTGGTCTACACGGACAAGTTCTGGCCTGGTTTAGATCTTATCTGTCGGAAAGATATCAGTTTGTCTCTGTGGATGGTTTGTCCTCTGACAAATCAACTGTAAATGTTGGTGTTCCTCAAGGTTCCATTTTAGGACCACTATTGTTTTCACTATATATTTTACCTCTTGGTGATGTCATTCGGAAACATAATGTTCACGTTCACTGCTATGCGGATGACACACAGCTGTACATTTCGATGAAACATGGTGAAGACCCAAAATTGCCCTCTCAGGATGCCTGTGTTTCAGACATAAGGAAGTGGATGACTGCAAATTTGAGATCTTTTAGATCTTCTGTTGAATCTGACAATTAATCTTGATGGTTGTACAGTCGTCTCAAATAAAACTGTGAAAGAGCTCGGTGTTACTCTGGACCCTGATCTCTCTTTTGACGAACATATCAAGACTGTTTCAAGGACAGCTTTTTTCCATCTACGTAACATTGCAAAAATCAGGAACTTTCTGTCCAAAAATTATGCAGAAAAATGAATCCATGCTTTTGTCACTTCAGGTTAGACTACTGCAATGCTCTACTTTCCGGCTACCCGGATAAAGCACTAAATAAACTTCAGTTAGTGCTGAACACGGCTGCTAGAATCTTGACTAGAACCCAAAAATGTGATCATATTACTCCAGTGCTAGCCTCTCTACACTGGCTTCCTGTTAAGGCAAGGGCTGATTTCAAGGTTTTACTGCTAACCTACAAAGCATTACATGGGCTTGCTCCTACCTATCTTTCCGATTTGGTCCTGCCGTACATACCTACACGTACGCTACGGTCACAAGACGCAGGCCTCCTAACTGTCCCTAGAATTTCTAAGCAAACAGCTGGAGGCAGGGCTTTCTCCTATAGAGCTCAATTTTTATGGAATGGTCTGCCTACCCATGTGAGAGACGCAGACTCAGTCTCAACCTTTAAGTCTTTATTGAAGACTCATCTCATCAGTAGGTCCTATGATTAAGTGTAGTCTGGCCCAGGAGTGTGAAGGTGAACGGAAAGGCACTGGAGCAACGAACCGCCCTTGCTGTCTCTGCCTGGCCGGTTCCCCTCTCTCCACTGGGATTCTCTGCCTCTAACCCTATTACAGGGGCTGAGTCACTGGCTTACTGGTGTTCTTCCATGCCGTACCTAGGAGGGGTGCGTCACTTGTCTGGGTTGGCGCCCCCCCCTTGGGTTGTGCCGTGGCGGAGATCTTTGTGGGCTATACTCAGACTTGTCTCAAGATGGTAAGTTGGTGGTTTAAGATATCCCTCTAGTGGTGTGGGGGCTGTGCTTGGGCAAAGTGGGTGGGGTTATATCCTGCCTATTTGGCCCTGTCCGGGGGTAGCGTCGGACGGGTCCACAGTGTCTCCCGACCCCTCCTGTCTCAGCCTCCAGTATTTATGTTGCAGTAGTTTATGTGTCGGGGGGGTAGGGTCAGTTTGTTATATCTGGAGTATTTCTCCTGTCTTATCCGGTGTCCTGTGTGAATTTAAGTATGCTCTCTCTAATTCTCTCTTTCTTTCTCTCGGAGGACCTGAGCCCTAGGACCATGCCTCAGGACTACCTGGCCTGATGACTCCTTGCTGTCCCCCGTCCACCTGGCCATGCTGCTGCTCCAGTTTCAACTGTTCTGCCTGCGGCTATGGAACCCTGACCTGTTCACCGAACGTGCTACCTGTCCCAGACCTGCTGTTTTCAAGTCTCTAGAGACAGCAGGAGCGGTATAGATACTCTGAATGATCGACTATGAAAAGCCAACCGACATTTACTCCTGAGGTTCTGACTTGTTGCACCCTCGACAACCACTGTGATTATTATTATTTGACCCTGCTGGTCATCTATGAACATTTGAACATCTTGGCCATGTTCTGTTATAATCTCCACCCGGCACAGCCAGAAGAGGACTGGCCACCCCTCATAGCCTGGTTCCTCTCTAGGTTTCTTCCTAGGTTCTGGCCTTTCTAGGGAGTTTTTCCTAGCCATCGTGTTTCTACTCCTGCATTGCTTGCTGTTTGGGGATTTAGGCTGGTTTTCTGTACAGCACTTTGAGATATCAGCTGATGTAAGAAGGGCTTTATAAATACATTTGATTTGATAGTCAAGGACCGATAGGAATGTCGACTGAATATTTCTATAGAAGAAGGCAATTTTTAATCTCAGCTACTTAACTAACTCGTCAATATGCTTTTTAAAAGACAGTTTTTCATCTATCCAGATATCTGTAAGCACAGACACGACCAATATGGACACCAACCAGAGTACATATGCTTAAATCATCAGTTATTTTTATGTGCTCTAGAGAACAACTTATACTTAGTTTTACCTGTATTCAATAATAATTTCAAGTAAATAACTTTTTATGTTATCCAATGAAGGCAGGCTGTAGTTCAGATAGAGCCTGGTCAACCGTGGGGCAATAGCATACACAACAGTATCATCGGCATACAAGTGCAGGTTGCATTTTTTTACAGACAAATCGATATTGTTTATGTAAACAGTAAAAAGTACAGGACCCAGAATCGACGCCTGCTGTACACACTTCGTAATATCCAGGAAACGTGATTTAATACCATCAGTAGATACACATTGAGTTCTATTTGTCAAGTAATTATTAAACCAGTTACATGGAGCCTGGTCTAGGCCAATTGGGGAACGCCTCTGAATTAGCAGTGAGTGATCAACACTATGGAAAGCCTTTGACAGGTCAATGAAGAGGGCAGCACCATGTTGTCTTTTATCCATACAGTTACCCACCTCATTTATAACTAGGGATGCACAGAGATAGTACTATGACCTGGTCTGAAACTCAACTAATGTACATTTAGAATACATTTCAAAGATAAAAAGATCTTTACTGAGAATTAATCAAAGATTCTAATATTTTAGCAAGGCAAGAATGTTTAGAAATAGGCCGATAATTATTTAGGTCACAAGGGTCACCACTTTTGTGAAGGGGTAGTACATGGGCCACATCCCAAACCTTGGGGATAGTACCAGATATAATTGTCAGGTTAAACATATGGGTTAATAATTCAACAATCAGGGGGGCAGACAACATCAGCAAAAATGGATCAAGCATATCAGCACATTTTGTTTTACATCAATCTTCCGCAAGGTATCTAATACATCACAGATAGTAAATTGTTGAAACAAAGATTCACTATAAGTTGACGGGTTAACCATTGAGTCAACTAGAGGCTGGCAGAGGGAAGACCAGTCGATTGACTGACAAGGGTCAACTACACCACCGTTTCTCTCAAATAGAAAGCCTGCCGAGATAAAAATATGATTAAAAGCGTCACTTATCCCATTCTTCTCAGTTATGATGCCAGTCAGACAGAACTTGCTTAGACAGTGAAGAAGTGGAATTTGTACTTGTCAGTGCATTTACTGTTTTCCAAAATGTAAAAGGATCACCATCAGAGTCAGAGATGGAGCTTAAAAAGTAGCTTTATTTAGCTTCATAATCGAGATAGTGCATTGGTTTCTCAATTGTCTGAAAGATTGCCAGTCCACTACAGAATTAGTTTTCCTTGCTTTGGCCCATGCCTGATTTCTCTACTGAATGAGCTTAGATATTTCTTTAGAAAACCAAGTGTTAGATCTATATTTGACACTGAATTGTTTAAAAGGGGCGTGTTTATCTGCCAGAGGAATGAATATAAAGGAGAAATGTTGTAGATCCAACTCAGGGTCAGTCATACAGGAGACAGTGGCTAAATGGCATGGAAAACCCCTTGAGCAGAAAACAAAAGAAATATGTGTCTTCTAAATTAAACAAGGATTAGTATTTTGCTGTTTCGTATCTCTAATACATACTATGGGACAATGATCACTGAGATCATATGTAAATACTCTACTAGACAAATATTTATGGGGGTTATTAGTAAGAATGAAATCAAGCAATGAAGAGTTAACAGGGTTTTTCACATTTAGCCGTGTGGATTTTGAGATCAAAAAATCTAATGTACCTCATTGCTATAAGAGCTAAACACTGTACCAGTGTACCATCTGCAGCTATTTGTTAAGTGAGTTGAGACTTTTCCAAGCTCCCTGGCCAACCACGTGAGAGCAGAGCAGATTGAGCATTTGACAGACTTCACTCAAATCGCTGGATGCAGGGGCGGGAAATGGGAGATCAATGTTGACTGAGCTCAGTCCACACTGATGAAGCTCCCGCCAAAGGAGTGGAGCTGCTGCAGGGGACCAGATCTGCTGCAGGGGACCAGAGCTGCTGCAGGGGACTAGAGTTGCTGCAGGGGACCAGAGTTGCTGCCAATGTTCCATTCTGGGTGTGCAGAGGATATCTTGGTGTGACTCCTGTTGTAGGGTTGGGGCAGCCATGGGAGGCAGGAGGGTCCCAGGCGGGAGTAGGGAGGGTAACCAAAACTAACCTGGGAGGGAGGTTGTGGAGGGAATAGAGGGTGGTGTGGATGGCAGTGTAGCTGGCTAAGCTCCAAACTCTCAGCACATGGGGCCTGATGATGTGAATGATACATGGTGTGGACTGCATCATGTGGTGCACTATCCTCAACAGTGATTTGCCAGACCCTAGGGTAGTGTTCGGTGGCCACATTCCAAACCTTGGGGATAGTACCAGATATAATTGTCAGGTTAAACATATGGGTTAATAATTCAACAATCAGGGGGGCAGAGAGCATCAGTGGCCGCTATTGTGTCGGCCAAACAACGCCATTTACCTGTGACTGTATTCATGTTACAGCACTGCATCTTGTGCCTTGTGACACCTCTACTGTGGGGCTCTATAACACCCATAAAACCTAGCGGTCAAACAGGGAAATGTTTTGTGTAGGCTTACCCTGGCGTGACGTTTTGATAACCATGTAAATCTCGGACAAGGTGACTTTTATCAATATATTTGGCACTATTCACTCGCAGATAAAAAAAAAATGCTAATTAGCATCAAAGTAGACATCATGAAAAACTGTAAATCCCTGCAAGCTCCTGCATGTCATCTCTAGCTGACACCTTTGCTAACAGGTTTTATGTCAGTTTAAAACTTGCTCAAGACAGTTCACAGAATTATCAATTTAAAGAAATGTAGCCAATATATTCACTACTACATTTAGTTGGCAGTCTCATCCAGATCAGCATGGCAGTTGTTCTCTACATACTGATAAAGGTCACCTTGTCCTAGAGAGATTTACACGGTTAGGTCGCAGCAGGGTCAGGCTACATGAAACACAGGCCTTATTTGAAGTGCTTCTAAACTCCCCCATGGGAAACATTAATGGTGGGAAAACCAATATTTGAAATCTGTCCCCAAATGCCAAATATTTTATAAAATCTCTAGGATTAGTCAATAACAAAAATATTCTTACATCATAGGTTTATACAATTGTAGCCCCTGACCTTTTTCAGTTTATTTTATTAAACTTTTTAAACTGTTGTAACTGGCAATTAATGTGTAGGAATTTTTATTTTTTTGCTTTCATGTTATTTTGTTTCTTAAGAAAATATACTTGTAGTGATGTCCTGTTCATTTGTTATTGTAATTTGAAGTTGAATTTGTTAAAAAAAAGTCACAGGTAAATAAGGTCTAGTTACCACCAATGAGACTGTAGTAGCTTGGTTAGGATCATTTTCATTACATTGCTATTGTATTTTTATTATGTAACAACCCAAAAGTTTATAAGCAAGCCCGTCTTGAACGAGGCACCAAATGCTAGCATATTATTACTTAGTATTTATTGACAGTTCACAATGGGCTAGCCGCTGTCCAGTTTGGCTAAAAAGTTCTATCTGTGTGACCACCTAACTGCAATAAGCTCAAAGTTTACTTGAATCATCCTTTCCTTTCAGTCCAAGTGCATCAAAGCTGGGACCGAGAGACTGAAAAACAGCTTCAATCTCAAGGCCACCAGACTGTTAAATAGCCATCAGTACCCAGCTACTCATCCCTGCACCTTAGAGGCTGCTGCCCCCTATACATAGACATGGAATCACTGGCCACTTTAATAAATGTTTACATACTGTTTTACTAATTTCATATGTACAGTATTCTAGTCAATGCCGTTCTGACATTGTTAGTCCTAATATTTATATATTTCTTAATATAGTCTTTTACTTTTAGATTTGTGTGTATTGTTGTGAATTGTTAGATATTACTGCACTGTTGGAGCTAGGAACACAAGCATTTCACTACACCCGTAATAACATCTGATAAATATGTGTTTGTGACCAATAAAATTAGATTTGATCAAGGCTTTTATTCATTCCAAGCTCATTATCAAGTTCTTAGAAAACATACAAATAATGTCACAGCTTTAGGTCTTCAGGCACAGGTCAGTCATGATAAGACAGGTAGACTGACCAATTAGATATTTTCTTCTGGCCCTTAGCTTTCGAAGAGTTATGGCAGATGACAGGAAAAGTATTTTACAGTCACTCAGAGACCACAGCATACACATTTGAATATAATGAACTCAGAATCAAGGGTTGTCTGTGTCTCCCGTGTTTACAAGTGCATTCATTTCCCCAGTATACTAACTGTTATATGATCATGGATCAGGTACAGTAGGAACCATTTCATGGTATGTCACAATGAGAGAACTGTCAGTTCTTTTTTTGGGTTGCAACAAATGCAGATTTATGTGATGTCAGAAATAGGTGTGACGAATGAGTGAGAGAATTACCATTTTATGTGATGTCACAGAAAGCATTGACAGGAGAGTCTGGGTGCATCACAATAGTCTGAAATAGCTTCCTCAACTCCTTTCAGAAATCTGCACTTGTTACATAGTAGCAATCCAAAGCCATATGGTATTGCTTTCTCCAGTATTCTCTCATCAGTGTAGTTGAAGGACAGGAAGACACACAAACCCTTGATATTCCATGTCTTAACTAAATACAAGTTACATAAAAAAATAACGTAAGGGATTTGGCCAGCTTCTGGTTTCCATGCTGTCACGCCCGCCCGCCAACCACCCGCCCGCCCGCCCACCCACACACACACGAAAACTAACCGTTAATAACACACTACTTGTAAACCATACAAGAAAAAAGGAAAAAAATATATATTTAAAAAAACAAGCCTTTTCTTTGTAAAATGAACAAGAGGCGGCATTGAAAACACTACTTACATGCAATTTACAATGGCACTTTATTGTAGAGGAAAGGTTCAAAAAATGTCTTGCTTTTTAAAAACAAGTCAGTGTCCCAGACAGGGTGTTTTTGAGTCTGTGTCAGTTTGCAGATACTTCTGAGAACGAGGAGCTGGCAAAGCAGAGAGTAACAGAACAACTGGTGCAAAGCAGAGAGTAACAGAACAACTGGTGCAAAGCAGAGAGTAACAGAACAACTGGTGCAAAGCAGAGAGTAACAGAACAACTGGTGCAAAGCTTAGAGTAACAGAACAACTGGTGCAAAGCAGAGAGTAACAGAACAACTGGTGCAAAGCAGAGAGTAACAGAACAACTGGTGCAAAGCAGAGAGTAACAGAACAACTGGTGCAAAGCAGAGAGTAACAGAACAACTGGTGCAAAGCAGAGAGTAACAGAACAACGGGTGCAAAGCTTAGAGTAACAGAACAACTGGTGCAAAGCAGAGAGTAACAGAACAACTGGTGCAAAGCTTAGAGTAACAGAACAACTGGTGGAAAGCTTAGAGTAACAGAACAACTGGTGCAAAGCTTAGAGTAACAGAACAACTGGTGCAAAGCAGAGAGTAACAGAACAACTGGTGCAAAGCAGAGAGTAACAGAACAACTGGTGCAAAGCAGAGAGTAAGAGAACAACTGGTGGAAAGCTTAGAGTAACAGAACAACTGGTGCAAAGCAGAGAGTAACAGAACAACTGGTGCAAAGCAGAGAGTAACAGAACAACTGGTGGAAAGCAGAGAGTAACAGAACAACTGGTGCAAAGCAGAGAGTAACAGAACAACTGGTGCAAAGCAGAGAGTAACAGAACAACTGGTGCAAAGCAGAGAGTAACAGAACAACTGGTGCAAAGCAGAGAGTAACAGAACAACTGGTGCAAAGCAGAGAGTAACAGAACAACTGGTGCAAAGCAGAGAGTAACAGAACAACTGGTGCAAAGCAGAGAGTAACAGAACAACTGGTGCAAAGCAGAGAGTAACAGAACAACTGGTGCAAAGCTTAGAGTAACAGAACAACTGGTGGAAAGCTTAGAGTAACAGAACAACTGGTGCAAAGCTTAGAGTAACAGAACAACTGGTGCAAAGCAGAGAGTAACAGAACAACTGGTGCAAAGCAGAGAGTAACAGAACAACTGGTGCAAAGCAGAGAGTAACAGAACAACTGGTGGAAAGCTTAGAGTAACAGAACAACTGGTGGAAAGCAGAGAGTAACAGAACAACTGGTGCAAAGCAGAGAGTAACAGAACAACTGGTGCAAAGCAGAGAGTAACAGAACAACTGGTGCAAAGCAGAGAGTAACAGAACAACTGGTGCAAAGCAGAGAGTAACAGAACAACTGGTGCAAAGCAGAGAGTAACAGAACAACTGGTGCAAAGCAGAGAGTAACAGAACAACTGGTGCAAAGCAGAGAGTAACAGAACAACTGGTGCAAAGCAGAGAGTAACAGAACAACTGGTGCAAAGCAGAGAGTAACAGAACAACTGGTGCAAAGCAGAGAGTAACAGAACAACTGGTGCAAAGCTTAGAGTAACAGAACAACTGGTGCAAAGCAGAGAGTAACAGAAGAACTGGTGCAAAGCTTAGAGTAACAGAACAACTGATGCAAAGCAGAGAGTAACAGAACAACTGGTGCAAAGCAGAGAGTAACAGAACAACTGGTGCAAAGCTTAGAGTAACAGAACAACTGGTGGAAAGCTTAGAGTAACAGAACAACTGGTGCAAAGCTTAGAGTAACAGAACAACTGGTGCAAAGCAGAGAGTAACAGAACAACTGGTGCAAAGCAGAGAGTAACAGAACAACTGGTGCAAAGCAGAGAGTAAGAGAACAACTGGTGGAAAGCTTAGAGTAACAGAACAACTGGTGCAAAGCAGAGAGTAACAGAACAACTGGTGCAAAGCAGAGAGTAACAGAACAACTGGTGGAAAGCAGAGAGTAACAGAACAACTGGTGCAAAGCAGAGAGTAACAGAACAACTGGTGCAAAGCAGAGAGTAACAGAACAACTGGTGCAAAGCAGAGAGTAACAGAACAACTGGTGCAAAGCAGAGAGTAACAGAACAACTGGTGCAAAGCAGAGAGTAACAGAACAACTGGTGCAAAGCAGAGAGTAACAGAACAACTGGTGCAAAGCAGAGAGTAACAGAACAACTGGTGCAAAGCAGAGAGTAACAGAACAACTGGTGCAAAGCTTAGAGTAACAGAACAACTGGTGGAAAGCTTAGAGTAACAGAACAACTGGTGCAAAGCTTAGAGTAACAGAACAACTGGTGCAAAGCAGAGAGTAACAGAACAACTGGTGCAAAGCAGAGAGTAACAGAACAACTGGTGCAAAGCAGAGAGTAACAGAACAACTGGTGGAAAGCTTAGAGTAACAGAACAACTGGTGGAAAGCAGAGAGTAACAGAACAACTGGTGCAAAGCAGAGAGTAACAGAACAACTGGTGCAAAGCAGAGAGTAACAGAACAACTGGTGCAAAGCAGAGAGTAACAGAACAACTGGTGCAAAGCAGAGAGTAACAGAACAACTGGTGCAAAGCAGAGAGTAACAGAACAACTGGTGCAAAGCAGAGAGTAACAGAACAACTGGTGCAAAGCAGAGAGTAACAGAACAACTGGTGCAAAGCAGAGAGTAACAGAACAACTGGTGCAAAGCAGAGAGTAACAGAACAACTGGTGCAAAGCAGAGAGTAACAGAACAACTGGTGCAAAGCTTAGAGTAACAGAACAACTGGTGCAAAGCAGAGAGTAACAGAAGAACTGGTGCAAAGCTTAGAGTAACAGAACAACTGATGCAAAGCAGAGAGTAACAGAACAACTGGTGCAAAGCAGAGAGTAACAGAACAACTGGTGCAAAGCTTAGAGTAACAGAACAACTGGTGCAAAGCTTAGAGTAACAGAACAACTGGTGCAAAGCAGAGAGTAACAGAACAACTGGTGCAAAGCTTAGAGTAACAGAACAACTGGTGCAAAGCAGAGAGTAACAGAACAACTGGTGCAAAGCAGAGAGTAACAGAACAACTGGTGCAAAGCAGAGAGTAACAGAACAACTGGTGCAAAGCAGAGAGTAACAGAACAACTGGTGCAAAGCAGAGAGTAACAGAACAACTGGTGCAAAGCAGAGAGTAACAGAACAACTGGTGCAAAGCAGAGAGTAACAGAACAACTGGTGCAAAGCTTAGAGTAACAGAACAACTGGTGCAAAGCAGAGAGTAACAGAACAACTGGTGCAAAGCTTAGAGTAACAGAACAACTGGTGCAAAGCTTAGAGTAACAGAACAACTGGTGCAAAGCAGAGAGTAACAGAACAACTGGTGCAAAGCAGAGAGTAACAGAACAACTGGTGCAAAGCAGAGAGTAACAGAACAACTGGTGCAAAGCTTAGAGTAACAGAACAACTGGTGCAAAGCTTAGAGTAACAGAACAGCTGGTGCAAAGCAGAGAGAGTGAAAAGAAACAGAATACAGAAGACTGGAAGAGGTCTCTGCTTTCTGCTTCCAAACCCTGCATGTCAAAGAACGAGGAAGAATGCAGTGGAGACAGCAAGGAGATACCATGGCCATCTCTAGGTCTCAGTCTGTCCTATACTGGTACGATTGGCATATTCACAGACCTAGTGGCCAACTCTACCATTACTCATGACTTTCAGTGGGTCCTGA
This sequence comes from Salvelinus fontinalis, assembly GCF_029448725.1. Lineage (NCBI taxonomy): Eukaryota > Metazoa > Chordata > Actinopteri > Salmoniformes > Salmonidae > Salvelinus > Salvelinus fontinalis. The sequence continues at coordinate 4,076,806 of NC_074687.1, forward strand.
CCAATAGGGGCTACAGGAAGAGGGTTCCTGCCCCTCCCCCTCCGACCCATGGAAAGTTGGACATTGTGTGATGGGCCAAGTTAGATTTTTCAAAGTGTAGCGCAGCCGATATCTGTGCTCTGTTCTGCTGACGTGTGTTATGACGACGTCACAACAGAAGGCAGGTTGGGCTCTGCTGATGTCAAAGTGAGAGATATAGGGTTGTTGTGCTGATGTCACAGAACTCTTTCACTGTGATGACACAAGAAGAGAACACGTGTCCAGGTTACTGTCGTGTTCAAAACAACTGGGAACTAGGAACTCTGACTTCCGACTTCAGTGCCTTCAAGACAACTGGGAAATGGGAAAAATAGTTTGAAATGGTCATCCAACTCTAAAACTCTGGCATCTTTCTAGAACTCCGACTTTCCGTGCTGAAGATCCCAGACATTATGATTTGACCCAGATTTGACCCAGCTCCTCCCACAGGATCATGATGTAATAGTCGGATGATGTAACAGTGGCACAACAAACAGGGGCAGGAGGAGCAAAACTGGATCTCAAATGGCATTCTATCCTCCACATATTAGTATAATACCTTTTGACCAGTGCACTATATGGGGAATAGGGTGTGATTTGAGACTTGCCCAGAGCCTGCCGTCTCCTACGTGATCTTCAGCGTGCTGCCGTCTCCTACGTGATTTTCAGCGTGCTGCCGTCTCCTACGTGATCTTCAGAGTGCTGCCCTCTCCTACGTGATCTTCAGAGTGCTGCCCTCTCCTACGTGAGCTTCAGAGTGCTGCCCTCTCCTACGTGATCTTCAGAGTGCTGCCCTCTCCTACGTGATCTTCAGAGTGCTGCCCTCTCCTACGTGAGCTTCAGAGTGCTGCCCTCTCCTACGTGAGCTTCAGAGTGCTGCCCTCTCCTACGTGAGCTTCAGAGTGCTGCCCTCTCCTACGTGAGCTTCAGCGTGCTGCCCTCTCCTACGTGATCTTCAGAGTGCTGCCCTCTCCTACGTGATCTTCAGAGTGCTGCCCTCTCCTACGTGATCTTCAGAGTGCTGCCCTCTCCTACGTGATCTTCAGAGTGCTGCCCTCTCCTACGTGATCTTCAGAGTGCTGCCCTCTCCTACGTGAGCTTCAGCGTGCTGCCCTCTCCTACGTGATCTTCAGAGTGCTGCCCTCTCCTACGTGAGCTTCAGCGTGCTGCCCTCTCCTACGTGATCTTCAGAGTGCTGCCCTCTCCTATGTGATCTTCAGAGTGCTGCCCTCTCCTACGTGATCTTCAGAGTGCTGCCGTAGGTCTGCTGTACCACCACCTGCACGTTGTCCAGGATGAAGTCAAAGGCCATGCTCCATACAGACTCCACAGACTGCTGCATCAACCTGCCATGACATAAGACATGCCTTAGGCCTAACACACTTGAATATCTAATAAACTAAACACACATGAGAAAAAGAGAAAAACACTAATTGAAATGGAATCTCAACAACAGGGGTAGAATGATCCTCTATCCCCATACAGGTCCTATTTGACCATGGCCGTGTGGTCCCTCACTGAGACAGAGGTGAAGAGGGGAGAGTTAGACCACGAATGGACCGTACCTCTTCATGTACTTGATGATCAGGTCAAGTTTCTCTAGGTCTTTGTCGTTGATCAGATCAGTGCAGTACTTGACTACCTGCAGAATGTCCTCCTCCATGGGGTCTAAGGGGGGAAAAGTACTTAGAAAAATGCAAAACTACATCTTTAACACAGTCAAAAACACAACTACAGTTGTGGCAAAAAGTTGAGAATGACACAAATATTAATTTCCACAAAGTTTGCTGCTTCAGTGTCTTTACATATTTCTGTCAGATGTTACTATGGAATACTGAAGTATAACTACAAGCATTTCATAAGTGTCAAAGGCTTTTATTGACAATTACATGAAGTTGATGCAAAGAGTCAATATTTGCAGTGTTGACCCTTTTTTTTCAAGACTGCAATCCGCCCTGGCATGCTATCAATTAACTCCTGACTTATGGCAGCCCATCCTTGCATAATCAATGCTTGGAGTTTGTCAGAATTTGTGGGTTTTTGTTTGTCCACCCGCCTCTTGAGGATTGACCCCAAGTTCTCAATAGGATTAAAGGTCTGGGGAGTTTCCTGGCCATGGACCCAAAATATTGATGTTTGTTCCCCGAGCCACTTAGTTATCACTTTTGCCTTATGGCAAGGTGCTCTATCATGCTGGAAAATACATTGTTCGTCACCAAACTGTTCCTGGATGGTTGGGAGAAGTTGTTCTCGGAGGATGTGTTGGTACCATTCTTTATTCATGGATGTGTTTTTAGGCAAAATTGTGAGTGAGCCCACTCCCTTGGCTGAGAAGCAACCCCACACATGAATGGTCTCAGGATGCTTTACTGTTGGCATGACACAGGACTGATGGTAGCGCTCACCTTGTCTTCTCCGGAAAAGCTTTTTTCCGGATGCCCCAAACAATCGGAAAAGTGATTCATCAGAGAAAATGACTTTACCCCATTTCCCAGCAGTCCAATCCCTGTACCTTTTGCAGAATATCAGTCTGTTCCTGATGTTTTTCCTGGAGAGAAGTGGCTTCTTCACTGCAGGCCATCCTCCAAAAGTCTTCACCTCACTATGCATGCAGATGCACTCACACCTGCCTGCTGCCATTCCTGAGCAAGCTCTGTACTGGTGGTGTCCCGATCTCGCAGCTGAATCAACTTTAGGAGACGGTCCTGGCGCTTGCTGGACTTGGGCGCCCTGAAGCCTTCTTCACAACAGTTGAATCGCTCTCCTTGAAGTTATTGATGATCTGATCTTACTGGCAGCAATATCCTTGCCTGTGAAGCCCTTTTTGTGCAAAGCCATGATGACGGCACGTGTTTCCTTGCAGGTAACCATGGTTGACAGAGGAAGAACAATGATTCCAAGCACCTTTTGAAGCTTCCAGTCTGTTATTCAAACTCAATCAGCATGACAGAGTGATCTCCAGCCGTGTTCCCGTCAACACTCACACCTGTGTTAACGAGAGAATCACTGATCACATGTCAGCTGGTATTTTGTGGCAGGGCTGAAATGCAGTGGAAATGTTTTTTGGGGGGGATTCAGTTCATTTGCATGGCAAAGAGGGACTTTGCAATTAATTGCAATTCATCTGATCACTCTTCATAACTTTCTGGAGTATATGCAAATTGCCATCATACAAACTGAGGCAGCAGACTTTGTGAGAATTTATATTTGTGTAATTCTCAAACCTTTTGGCCACGACTGTACTATGGCAGCAAATGTCCCCCTTTTTCCATAGATGGTAGTAAACGACCCACTCCCCATTCTGTACCTGAGATGGTAGTGACCCATTCTCTGAGTAGTGTTCGGATGTCCATGAAATCACAAGCTCCAGCCAGGGTGGGTTCAGGGTGAGGGGTGAACTTGGACAGAGTCTCTGGGTCGTCCTGCTGTAGGGGGGAGGTGGAAGGTCCATTCTCCAGCTGGATGGGGGTCAGTTCAGGCCAGTTTAATCACTATGCATCATTAATAAAACAGAAAACTTACCTTGGATAAGTGCTTAGGGGCTCACCTTGAGGCCATTGGGTAGGTCCCTGGGTCTGAGCACGTGTGGTAGGTCTTTGGCCGGGGTGTTTCCTGGTGGGCGGGGCCTCTTTAGAGGGGAGGGGCCTTTCTTGGCAGGGCTGTTGGCACTCTTCTTGTAGCAGTGCTTCATCCGACCCACCCCCACATGCTTCAGATGCAACAGGGGCTTCCTCTGGTCTGCTACAGAGAAAGAGAGAGGGGAGGGGTGGAGTGAAAGGTAGAGAAGGAAAGAGAGGTAAGGGGGCAACGCAATGGAAGTTTAATTTGATCATTAGTCGGTTCTATGGTTCTTTCCAGTGTATTGCTAAATGGCATATATATTCTATATTATATTACTAGTATACACTGAGTGTACAAAACATTAAGAACACCTGCTCTTTACATGTCAAACTGACTGGGGAATCCAGGTGAATCCAGGTGAATCCAGGTGAACGCTATGATCCCTCATTGATGTCACCTCAATCAGTATAGGTGAAGGGAAAAAGACAGGTTAAAGAAGGATCTTTAAGCCTTGATACAGTTGAGACATGGATTGTGTATGTGTACCATTCAGAGGGTGAATGGGCAAGACAGAAGATTTAAGTGTCTTTGAATGGGGTATGGTATTAGGTGCCAGGCGCACCGGTTTGAGTCACGAACTGCAATGCTGCTGGGTTTTTGTTGATGGAATTTATAGGTTTAAATGAATGATTAGAATACTCCACCCTGAAACCATATAATTGTATGAAATTGATTAGAATCATAATTAATTAATGATGGGTGTGGTTTTAGTCAGTAGAATTATATATCTGTGAGTATAGTTTTTAATCAGAATTAGGGTATAACAATATATCTGTACAATATGACTATTATAGTATCTTAAAAACAGACTGTCTGAGCAAGATTCGGTGCCGACTTTGGCGGGGGGCCACAGAGTACTTCCCAGGGTCTCCCTATTTTGAGGGAGGACGGGGAGTGATTCTCACGGACTCCCCTAATCTTTGTCGGCTGGGTAGCAGGACAGTGTGTGCGTAGGATACCTAATGTTTGTATGCAAATGTATGTGCGTATGAATTATGTTTGTGTGCAAGAGTATGTGTGTAAGGAGCTAGTATAAAATGAATGGTCTTGTACAACTAACCAGCGCTCTCGTAAATAAACTTTCTGACTATTGTAGCTGGGCCTCTGTCTGATTCATTTCAACCAGTTTCCTACAAATTCTGGGTTTCAGACTGAGTAGTTCATTGAATTGGGTTTATGAACATTGAGACCTTAATTCTCGTAACAGTTTTTCACCCTCAACAGTTTCCTGTGTGTATCAAGAATGGGTGGTGGACCAAAGGACATCCAGCCAACTTGACACACATGTGGGAAGAATTGGAGTCAACATTGGCCAGCATCCCTGTGGAACGCTTTGGACACCTTGTAGAGTTCATGCCCCGACGAACTGAGGGGACCATTCTTATTACCCCGGTCAACAGCACTGCCCTCCCCTCTGCTACTCGCCCAAGCCTTCCCCATTTCTCTTTCTCCCAAATACAGTCAGCTGATGTTCTGAAAGAGCTGCAAAATCTGGACCCCTACAAATCAGCCGGGCTAGATAATCTGGACCCTTTCTTTCTAAAACTATCTGCTGAAATTGTTGCCACCCCTATTACTAGCCTTTTCAACCTCTCTTTCGTGTCGTCTGAGATTCCCAAAGATTGGAAAGCAGCTGCGGTTATCCCCCTCTTCAAAGGGGGGGACACTCTTGACCCTAACAGCTACAGACCTATATCTATCCTACCCTGCCTTTCTAAGGTCTTCGAAAGCCAAGTCAACAAACAGATTACCGACCATTTCGAATCCCACCATACCTTCTCCACTATGCAATCTGGTTTCAGAGCTGGCCATGGGTGCACCTCAGCCACGCTCAAGGTCATAAACGATATCTTAACCGCCATCGATAGGAAACAATACTGTGCAGCCGTATTCATTGACCTGGCCAAGGCTTTTGACTCTGTCAATCACCACATCCTCATCGGCAGACTCGACAGCCTTGGTTTCTCTAATGATTGCCTCGCCTGGTTCACCAACTACTTCTCTGATCGAGTTCAGTGTGTCAAATCGGAGGGTCAGTTGTCCGGGCCTCTGGCAGTCTCTATGGGGGTGCCACAGGGTTCAATTCTTGGACCGACTCTCTTCTCTGTATACATCAATAATGTCGCTCTTGCTGCTGGTGATTCTCTGATCCATCTCTACGCAGACGACACTATTCTGTATACTTCTGGCCCTTCTTTTGACACTGTGTTAACAACCCTCCAGGCGAGCTTCAATGCCATACAACTCTCCTTCCGTGGCCTCCATTTGCTCTTAAATACAAGTAAAACTAAATGCATGCTCTTCAACCGATCGCTGCCTGCACCTGCCCGCCTGTCCAACATCACTACTCTGGACGGCTCTGACTTAGAATATGTGGACAACTACAAATACCTAGGTGTCTGGTTAGACTGTAAACTCTCCTTCCAGACTCACATCAAACATCTCCAATCCAAAGTTAAATCTAGAATTGGCTTCCTATTCCGCAACAAAGCATCCTTCACTCATGCTGCCAAACATACCCTTGTAAAACTGACCATCCTACCAATCCTCGACTTCGGTGATGTCATTTACAAAATAGCCTCCAAAACCCTACTCAATAAATTGGATGCAGTCTATCACAGTGCCATCCGTTTTGTCACCAAAGCCCCATATACTACCCACCACTGCGACCTGTACACTCTCGTTGGCTGGCCCTCGCTTCATACTCGTCGTCAAACCCACTGGCTCCAGGTCATCTACAAGACCCTGCTAGGTAAAGTCCCCCCTTATCTCAGCTCGCTGGTCACCATAGCAGCACCTACCTGTAGCACGCGCTCCAGCAGGTATATCTCTCTGGTCACCCCCAAAACCAATTCTTCCTTTGGCCGCCTCTCCTTCCAGTTCTCTGCTGCCAATGACTGGAACGAACTACAAAAATCTCTGAAACTGGAAACACTTATCTCCCTCACTAGCTTTAAGCACCAGCTGTCAGAGCAGCTCATAGATTACTGCACCTGTACATAGCCCATCTATAATTTAGCCCAAACAACTACCTCTTTACCTACTGTATTTATTTATTTATTTATTTTGCTCCTTTGCACCCCATTATTTCTATCTCTACTTTTTTCTATCTCTACTATCTCTACTTTTTTTACTTTTTTTTACTTGCTATATTGTATTTACTTCGCCACCATGGCCTTTTTATATTTTTATTTATTTATATATATATTTTGTTTGCCTTCACCTCCCTTATCTCACCTCACTTGCTCATATTGTATATAGACTTATTTTTCACTGTATTATTGACTGTATGTTTGTTTTACTCCATGTGTAACTATGTGTTGTTGTATGTGTCGAACTGCTTTGCTTTATCTTGGCCAGGTCGCAATTGTAAATGAGAACGTGTTCTCAATTTGCCTACCTGGTTAAATAAAGGTGAAATAAATAAATAAATAAAAAATTAGGAAGGTGTTCTTAATGTTTGGTAAACTCAGTGTATATTATTGGATAGATATACTGTATTCTGCACTACTTTGGTCTGCAGTCTTACCCATGATCCTCTTGGCCTGGGCGTTCTCTCTGCGGCCGTACGCTGAACGCAGCTCCTCCTGGAGTTCTCTGGGGAGTGCTGCAAACACCTCCGGGTCAACCTACACACACACACGACACACACAGACACACACAGACACACACAGACACACACACACAGACAGAGAGACAATATGTGCGTGTTTATAGGGGGTGTTTGAGTTAATGAGAATGTTTGTGGGTGTGTGTGTGTGTGTACCTGGGAGAAGTCAGGCAGTTCCAGTATGATGCCTGTGGAGCCGGTCTGTCCAGACTGGTTGGGGATCTGAAGCACCAGTGCTCCTACAGGAGGGGCAGCGGGGGGAGGAGGAGAGGAGGGTAGAGGGGAAGATGAACAGGAAGAGAGAGGAGAAGAGGGGCCATGGTGAAGGGGGCGTTGGTGTGACCCGTTGTGGGTTCTCTCTGTGTCTCTGTGGGTCCAGGAGTGCTCCACCTGTTCTCTCAACTCGGCAGGCAAGGCCTCCAACACCGACCGGTCCACCTGACATGGACACAGACACACATACATGTTTCTTGGGAAACCTGTGTGTGAGGGTGATTTTACAGCCCAAGCCTCCTTTCCAGCTTCTACCTCCAAGCCATAAGACTGCTGAACTATTCATCAAATGGCCACCTGGACTATTTACATTGACCTACCCCCCCCCCCCCCCCCCCCCCCCCCCGGGATGTGACAAATAAAATTTGATTGGACTTGAAATGATGCTTCAAAAACATAGCCAACCTAATGTTTTTTCAATGAGAGCAATGCACTGTTGAACTAGGGGTGAAGTACCTGTGAGGGAGGGGAGACCTCCATGCTGAGGTTAAGGCGTGTACCAACATGGTTAGGTGTGTGTGTAGAGGGTGGCGGCTCTCCTTTACTTGTCCCTGGGTTTGGCTCAGCAGGCGATGTAGGGCGGGGAGTGGAGAAGGGGGACAGGACTCTGGCAGAGGAACTATTTTCCTGACTGGTGCATGTGTCAGTAATGGCGGTATTAGGTAGCGAATCTGAAGGGAGAGAGACAGCAGAGGTCGTTCTATGGCTCGATGACTGGCTCCTTGAGGTAACCACTAACAAGAGCTCACACACACACCTACCTGTATGGTTATGTTGGGCAGGGTGGCGCTGGGCCAGCAGCTTGTCTCTGATGGAGCATGTTTTAGGGCCCGAGGGGTCCTTGGGGACGGAGTGGACCCCCTCGAGGAGCTGCACCTGGAGGCCCACCCCCCTCAGGTCCTGCACCTTCAGCCTCATTGTGTGGAACAGCTTGATGACCTCACTGGCTATCAAATGACCACAGTCTGTAAGCTGGGCCAGGGTCACTGACCTGAGAGAGGAGAGAGGGGGAGAGGAGAAGCGAAAAGAGGAGAGAGGGAGAGAGAAGAGGAAGACACACTCAATTATGTCCCCTCAGTGTGTTCCAGGAAGTGTCTGAAATCTGTCTTGCCTGCTATTTACTAAAACTACATACTGTGTACTAATTTTACTACAAACTATTTAGAACATACTAATTTTATTTAAAAAACAAACAAACGCAGTGAGCAACAAATAACATCCTAGGCTGATCCATACTGAGAATGAGCAACAAATAACATCCTAGGCTGATCTATACTGAGAATGAGCAACAAATAACATCCTAGGCTGATCTATACTGAGAATGAGCAACAACTAACATCCTAGGCTGATCTATACTGAGAATGAGCAACAACTAACATCCTAGGCTGATCTATACTGAGAATGAGCAACAAATAACATCCTAGGCTGATCCATACTGAGAATGAGCAACAAATAACATCCTAGGCTGATCTATACTGAGAATGAGCAACAACTAACATCCTAGGCTGATCCATACTGAGAATGAGCAACAAATAACATCCTAGGCTGATCCATACTGAGAATGAGCAACAAATAACATCCTAGGCTGATCTATACTGAGAATGAGCAACAACTAACATCCTAGGCTGATCCATACTGAGAATGAGCAACAAATAACATCCTAGGCTGATCTATACTGAGAATGAGCAACAACTAACATCCTAGGCTGATCCATACTGAGAATGAGCAACAAATAACATCCTAGGCTGATCTATACTGAGAATGAGCAACAAATAACATCCTAGGCTGATCTATACTGAGAATGAGCAACAAATAACATCCTAGGCTGATCCATACTGAGAATGAGCAACAAATAACATCCTAGGCTGATCTATACTGAGAATGAGCAACAAATAACATCCTAGGCTGATCTATACTGAGAATGAGCAACAAATAACATCCTAGGCTGATCTATACTGAGAATGAGCAACAAATAACATCCTAGGCTGATCTATACTGAGAATGAGCAACAAATAACATCCTAGGCTGATCTATACTGAGAATGAGCAACAAATAACATCCTAGGCTGATCTATACTGAGAATGAGCAACAAATAACATCCTAGGCTGATCCATACTGAGAATGAGCAACAAATAACATCCTAGGCTGATCCATACTGAGAATGAGCAACAAATAACATCCTAGGCTGATCTATACTGAGAATGAGCAACAAATAACATCCTAGGCTGATCTATACTGAGAATGAGCAACAAATAACATCCTAGGCTGATCTATACTGAGAATGAGCAACAAATAACATCCTAGGCTGATCCATACTGAGAATGAGCAACAACTAACATCCTAGGCTGATCCATACTGAGAATGCCTCGTAATGTTCAACTGCGTTGATTTAACGCCATTCGTTTATTTATGCGCGTCCTCTATTCTGATTATCAGCTGTTGTCAAACACACGCGAGGGTGAAAAGACGATGCTCTTCCTCAACAGTGTGCAGCTTCTTCTAGATGAAGAGCTGAAATGAGTATGACATCCTGGCATTTAAAGCATACTTCATTTTACATACTATAAAATGTTATATTTTCGCATTCCCAAAGAGCCTACTATTTATGGGTATTCAGACATGGCCATCGTGTCCATTTGTCTCGCTCACCTAGCCAAATTGTCACAGGTGCCATGACCACTGTAGTTGGATGGCTCCACCGGGGCCCCTGCCTTACAGACCATGACCTTTAGGGTCAGCCTGCGACCCCTAAGCCCTGCCCCCTGTAGACGCTTCTGCACCTCAATGGACAGGTGGGTCAGGAACGACTCCGCCTCGTCCACCTGGTGAGATAGAGAGAATTTAGAGAAAGAGAGAATGGAGAAAGTGATAGAAAAGCCTGTCACTTTGAACAGGTAAAGAAGAATGTCTGTTCTTCAGCAAATATCCCATTCTGAACAATCTGAATATTCTGCCTCCTTGAATAAGCCCCAGTCCTGATCAGTATAAACCAGTTATAACCTGCGTGGACCAGATCAAACAAGCTCTTACCAGTGTAAACCGGATTAAACAGTACCAGTGTAAACCGGATTAAACAGTACCAGTGTGAAGCGGATTAAACAGTACCAGTGTGAAGCGGATTAAACAGTACCTGTGTGAAGCGGATTAAACAGTACCTGTGTAAACCGGATTAAACAGTACCTGTGTAAACCGGATTAAACAGTACCAGTGTGAAGCGGATTAAACAGTACCTGTGTGAAGCGGATTAAACAGTACCTGTGTGAAGCGGATTAAACAGTACCTGTGTGAAGCGGATTAAACAGTACCTGTGTGAAGCGGATTAAACAGTACCTGTGTGAAGCGGATTAAACAGTACCTGTGTGAAGCGGATTAAACAGTACCTGTGTGAAGCGGATTAAACAGTACCTGTGTGAAGCGGATTAAACAGTACCTGTGTAAACCGGATTAAACAGTACCAGTGTAAACCGGATTAAACAGTACCAGTGTAAACCGGATTAAACAGTACCAGTGTAAACCGGATTTAACAGTACCTGTGTAAACCGGATTAAACAGTACCTGTGTAAACCGGATTAAACAGTACCTGTGTAAACCGGATTAAACAGTACCTGTGTAAACCGGATTAAACAGTACCTGTGTGAAGCGGATGTTGTAGTTCATCTCAGCCGAGACAGACTTCCTCTCTTTCTCACTACGGACGGGCCGGTCGTCCAGACCTCGGCAGAACCTGAAGAGGGTCTGACCAGTGCGAGGGCCAAACTCCTTCTGCAGCCGCTGCAGAGACACCTGCTGCAGGTCCCCGCATGACCTCACACCCAGAGATGCTAGTTTACCACCCATAGAACGGCCCACACCTGAGGGAGAAGAGGGGAGAGAAATAGAGGGATGGGTGGAGAAGGAGAGATGGAGGGTGTAGAGAAGGACAGTTTATATTTTGGAGATGCACAAGAAAGATGATCATCAGTTGCAGAGTAACTGTGTGTGTGGTGTATGTGTGGTGTGTGTGTGTGGCCAGCAGGTAGTGCTGTAGTGCCTCACCTGGTAGGCTGGTCACCGTCTGGTCCCTGATGAAGTCATCCACTTCCTCTGACCTCAGGAGGTACTGTCCGTTCGGCTTAGCCTTCCGGGTAGCCATTCTCGCCAACAGGATGTTGGACCCTGGACAGGTCAGAGGTCACAGAGGTTAGACAGGGTGTAATACAGTGGGAGGGAAACTATGATGCCCCTCCGTTTCCAAATGCTTCCTCCCCTGTTGTGCCAACAGAATCACTGGCATAATGCACTTTATCTTTCTTTGGTTTCCTATATGGAGTCAACCCAGACAGTCTTTCCTGAGATATTGTGCGTTACATGTCCATTTCGCTGCGCACAAGTTAAACGTAGTCTTGAATTATGCATGCCAAGATAAAGCAGAGATAAGGGACTGTTGATATTGCAACCACACAACTCAAATGCCGGTTCACCAGTTTGAACGAAATCGCAAACCACTTTTTTTGTTCAAGCCCTGAAGAACTGTTGTCCGCTAAAGATGTTTGCATTTGCCAATTTATTGGTTGTCCAGTATCCAGACGACCTGTCCCCAGATTCCAATACAGTTAACCTCTTTCCGTAACGTGTTGATCCCCGGCAATTAAGGAGAATGAGAGGCTCAATTAAAGATGTTACAGAACTGCTACATTTTGAAGCACCACTCCCTCCTGTCCAGTTTCCCTGATACGGCTATGGCAACCAAGCTGTTTTTACCATCCCTGAAACTGTCGCTTCTGAGGAGAAATGATTTTCTAAACAAAAAAATCCTAACTAACTAAAGAAGCATTAGGCTCTCGGTCTGATGCACTTTTGAACAGCCAAGTCAGCTCCACTGTCGCTGCCTTCACCACGGAATTTATTCACCCATATCTCTTTATATTTTCAATCAGTGAAACCTTTTCTTTTTCAAGGCCTGAGGCACATTTCAGTCACATTCCTGAAGACCAAGAAACATACAAACACAACAATTTAAAAGGTTCATTAATAACTTTTTGTAGGGTTACTGCCAAAATGATTTATTAAATAAATAAAAATAGACATTGATGACAGGTATATGGGCCCCCAAAGCATTGCAGGGGTCTACAGGGGTGTCCAGTACGCCAGCGTACGCAATGTGACTCGGGTGGCAGAGGAAGGCACTACTCACCCATGCCCACTGAGGCGGAGCACCCAGTCCTCTCCCTGACGTCTGCCCGGATGGCACTGGCAAGTTCATCTGGTGTAACACTCAACTCAGCCAGCAGGGCAGAGCTATCCACCAATGCCTCGTCACAACTCAGGGCCTCGATGTCGTGAGAATAACTAGAGAGAGAGACAGAGGAGAGAGACAGAGGAGAGAGACAGAGGAGAGAGAGAGAGGAGAGCGAGAGAAAGAGAAAAAAAGAGAAAAGTTAAATCAATTTGTTCTCTGATAGATGAGATTGTGCTACAATCCTACCAAGTAACTAATAGTCATAGATGACAGGTAGAGATAGAGTGTGAGTATCTGTTCATCCATGCCTCCATCCGTACCTGGCGAGGGTCTCATACATGGCCAGGGCTACCTTCTTGTAGGCCGCGAAGTCATAAGGGACAGACTGCAGGGAGGGACACAGTTGTTTGGCCTGGCCAAAAAACATACCGTTCCTCACCCCCGCCAGCCTGACAGACAGAAAGAGAGACCACATATTACTATAGGGTAGAGTGTACGTGTGTGTGTGTGCGTGTACGTATATGTGTTGTACCTGGCCTCATAGCTACAGGAGGCGATCTCAGCCATAGAGAGGGCAGCAGTATCCTGGTCAACACTGTTGCCATGGGAGATGTGACTCTCCGTCTCTGATGATGTCATTTCCTCCAGGTCCCCATCCTTCCTCTCTGACACAGCTGGATAGGAGTATTTTTTCTGGTAGTACTGCAGCTCCAGCTGGTGGTCAACACCAGGCCTCTGGGCCACTCTGCCTGGACCACGGTTACTGGTCACCGCTACAGACTTCCCTGGGGGAGGAGAGGAGGGGGTGCGGTTAGTGGGCACTTGGGACGAGAATAGAAAATATGATAGAGATACTTGAGTGTGTGCGTCTATACCTTTGAGGTCTGGTCTGTGTCTGATCCCCACGGAGACAAAGAAACAGTCCATGTCCACATGCAGGATACAGGACTGAGGGCCAGGAGCAGCTGACAAACCTGGTCAACAGACAGACAGACAGACCAGGAGACAGACCGACAGACAAGGAGACAGACCGACAGACCAGGAGACAGACCAGGAGACAGACCGACAGACCAGGAGACAGACCGACAGACCAGGAGACAGATAGACAGACCAGGAGACAGACATACAGACCAGGAGACAGACAGACCAGGAGACAGAAAGTGTTAATACCCCTTGACTTACTCCACATTTTGTTGTGTTACAGCTTGAATTCAAAATTTATTAAATAGTTTTTTCCCCCTCACCCTACACACAATAACCCATGACCAAGTGAAAACATGTTTTTCATTTTTTTGAAAATGAAATAGAGAAATATCTAATTTACTTAAGTATTCACATCCCTTTGCTATGACACTCGAAATTGAGCTCAGGTGCATCCAATTTCCTTTGATCATCCTTGAGATGTCACTATAACTTGATTGGACATGATTTAGAAACACCTGTCTATATAAGGTCCCACAGTTGACAGTACATGTCAGAGCAGAAACTATACCATGAAGTCCAAGGAAGTGTATGTAGATCTCCGAGATAGAATTGTGATGAGTCATATATCTGGGAAAAGGTTAAAACAACTTCTAGAGTTTTGAAAGTTTCCAAGAGCACAGTGGTCTCAATCATTGGGAAATTGAAAAAATATTGAACTACCCAGACTCTGCCTAGAGCTGGTCGTTCGACCAAAACTGAGTAACCGGGCAAGAAGTACCTTGGTCAGAGAGGTGACCAAAAACCCAATGATCACTCTGACAGAACTTGGCTGAGATGGGAGAACCTGCCAGAAGGACAAGAGTATCTACAGCACCTCATCAATCTGGGATTTATGACAGCACGCCTGGAGTTTGCCAAAAGACACACGAAAGCACGCCTGGAGTTTGCCAAAAGGCACACGACAGCACGCCTGGAGTTTGCCAAAAGGCACACGACAGCACGCCTGGAGTTTGCCAAAAGGCACACGACAGCACGCCTGGAGTTTGCCAAAAGGCACACGACAGCACGCCTGGAGTTTGCCAAAAGGCACACGACAGCACGCCTGGAGTTTGCCAAAAGGCACACGACAGCACGCCTGGAGTTTGCCAAAAGGCACACGACAGCACGCCTGGAGTTTGCCAAAAGGCACACGACAGCACGCCTGGAGTTTGCCAAAAGGCACACGACAGCACGCCTGGAGTTTGCCAAAAGGCACACGACAGCACGCCTGGAGTTTGCCAAAAGGCACACGACAGCACGCCTGGAGTTTGCCAAAAGGCACACGACAGCACGCCTGGAGTTTGCCAAAAGGCACACGACAGCACGCCTGGAGTTTGCCAAAAGGCACACGACAGCACGCCTGGAGTTTGCCAAAAGGCACACGACAGCACGCCTGGAGTTTGCCAAAAGGCACACGACAGCACGCCTGGAGTTTGCCAAAAGGCACACGACAGCACGCCTGGAGTTTGCCAAAAGGCACACGACAGCACGTCTGGAGTTTGCCAAAAGGCACACGACAGCACGCCTGGAGTTTGCCAAAAGGCACACGACAGCACGCCTGGAGTTTGCCAAAAGGCACATGAAAGACTCTGAGATCATAATGCAAAAGATTCTGTGGTCTGATGAGACACAAATGTAACCCTTTGGCTGAATGCAAAGCGCTATGTCTGGAAAACATCAGGCACAGCTCATCTGTCTGGTGGAATTATTTTCAGCAGCAGGGACTAGGAGGCTGGCAAGGACAGAGGGAACAACGAATGGAGCCAAATACAGGCAAATCCTTACTGAGAACCTGCTTCAGAGTGCAAACGACCTTAGAATGGGGCGAAGATTTACGTTCCAAAGTTACAATGACCCCAAGCATAGAGTCAAAGCAACAGTGGAATGGTTTCAGAAAAAGAATGTGAAAGTCCTTGAATGGCCCAGCCAAAGCCCAGACTTGAATTCCATTGAATATTTGTGTGAAGACTTGAAGATTGCTGTTCACCAGCTACCCATCTACTGCAATTTAACAGCTTAAGAAAATATGCAAGGAAGAATGGGAGAAAATCCCCAAATCAAGATGTGCAAAGCTGATACAGACATACCCAAGATGACTCAAAGCTGATACAGACATACCCAAGATGACTCAAAGCTGATAGACATACCCAAGATGACTCAAAGCTGATACAGACATACCCAAGATGACTCAAAGCTGATACAGACATACCCAAGATGACTCAAAGCTGATACAGACATACCCATGATGACTCAAAGCTGATACAGACATACCCAAGATGACTCAAAGCTGATACAGACATACCCAAGATGCCTCAAAGCTGATACAGACATACCCAAGATGCCTCAAAGCTGATACAGACGTACCCAAGATGCCTCAAAGCAGATACAGACGTACCCAAGATGACTCAAAGCAGATACAGACGTACCCAAGATGACTCAAAGCAGATACAGACATACTCAAGATGACTCAAAGCTGATACAGACATACCCAAGATGACTCAAAGCTGATACAGACATACCCAAGATGACTCAAAGCTGATACAGACATACCCAAGATGCCTCAAAGCTGATACAGACATACCCAAGATGCCTCAAAGCTGATACAGACATACCCAAGATGACTCAAAGCTGTAATCGCTGCCAAAGGTGCTTGTACAAGTATTGACTCAGGGGTGTGAATACTTATGTACATTTGATATTTCAGTATTTCATTTTCAATACATTTGCAAAATGTTCTAAAAACATGTTTTCACTGGCATTGTGGGGTATCGTCTGTGAGAATTTTATTGTTGTCATTCATTTTGAATTCAGGCTGTAACAACAGAATCTGGAATAAGTCAAGGGGTATGAATACTTTCTGAAGGCCCTGTACACAGCTATTCATGGTCCGCAAAATGCGCCACACTCAAACAAACCCTGATGACATTAACCACATGCAGAATTGTCCCTATGACATTTAAGAGAGGAGAGCGAGAGGAGTGTGTGTGTGTGTGTGTGTGTGTGTGTGTGTGTGTGTGTGTGTGTGTGTGTGTGTGTGTGTGTGTGTGTGTGTGTGTGTGTGTGTGTGTGTGTGTGTGTGTGTGTGTGTGTGTGTGTGTGTGTGAGTGAGTGAGTGAGAGAGTGAGATAAGAGACGAGTGTGGGATCTAGAGAGAAACAGACAGACAGACGGACATGACTGGACTGAGTTATCAGAATTCACATACCATCAGACAGAGACCATCCAATCCATCCCTTCCAAACACCCACACTACAGCTCCTTACCCTCTCTCCTCTGGTGTCTGAGCCGGTCTCTCCCGGGGAAGGTGGCGCCCCCTGTGGCCCTCCTCCTGCTCTGCAGCGTGTTGACATACTCAGAGAACTCACTCCTCCACGTGGAGATGTGGTGTAGACGAGAGTGGCAGTAAAACTCTGCGATGATCCCCCCGGTCTTCACCTTTGCTGATTGTTGGTCGTGGTGTGGAGGAGCGTAGTTTGAGGGAATGGGGTTGGCTGATAGGCTGTTGGTTTCCAGGGGGGTGGAGTTAGAAGGAAAGGGGTTGGCTGATAGGCTGTTGGTTTCCAGGGGGGTGGGGTTAGAAGGAAAGGTGTTGGCGGATAGGCTGTTGGTTTCCAGGGGGGTGGGGTTAGAAGGAAAGGTGTTGGCTGATAGGCTGTTGGTTTCCAGGGGGGTGGGGTTAGAAGGAAAGGTGTTGGCTGATAGGCTGTTGGTTTCCAGGGGGGTGGGGTTAGAAGGAAAAACATTGTGGTGGCTGCCATTCAGACAGACAGGGGTTGGGGAGGGGTTTGGGTTAGCAGGGGGGAGTTGTTTCTCAGGAGGGAAATCTGATTGAGGAGGGAGATCCAGAGGGCGAGATGCCGAGACAGCCATCGCCTCCTGATAGGTGGGCGGAGGGGCCTTGGGTCTCTGTTCATTGGCCGGTTGTGCGTGGTGTTTGTGGTGAGAAACAGGGGGAGGTCTGGGGGTGTCATGTTGGATAGGGGGTTTGGATAAGGGGCTGTCAGGCTGTGGGGGTATGGATTGGAGAGTATGGGGTAACCCCCTGTCTGGAGTGGGTGTGGGTCGTGTGGGGTTTGGGGAGAGGTCCAGAGACTTTATGGCACCATTCCCAGGATGTGTGTGACCATTGGTCAGAGTGGGGTCATTCACCCCTCTGGGAGTTCTGACAGGACAGGGGTCCTCACCACCCAACTCTTGGACCCCGTTCATTTTGACGCTTCTAGTCTTTTCATAAGAGGTCAGCAATGATCCATTCCTATCGGACAGCGAGAGAAGTGAGAATTAAGAATCACAACATGGAACCAATGTTCTTTCTGTATGTTATTATGCCAGGACAATACACAAACATGCACCAATATACAGTGCCCCCCCACTTAATATTCATTCCATACGTTGTGCAACCTCCCTTTGCCAAGATAACAGCTCTGAGTCTTCTCCTATAACACATAATGAGGTTGTAGAACACATCTTCAGATCGTTCAGATTCCAAGGTCCACGCTTGTGGGCTCTCCTCTTCAGCTCATCCCACAGGTTTTCTATGGGGTTTAGGTCAGGGGACTGGGGTGGCCATGGCAAAACCTTGATTCTGTGGTCAGTGAACCATTTTTGTTTTCATTTTGAGATGTGCTTTGGATTATTGTCCTGCTGGAAGCTCCAACCACAGCCCAGTTTAATCTTCCCAGCAGAGGCAGTCAGGTTTAGATTTAATATCTGTTGGTACTTGATAGAGTTCATGATACCACGTATCCTAACAAGTTGTCCAGGGCCTTTGGAAGAAAAACAGCCCCACAACATAAAAGATCCACGGGTTCGTGCCGTGGGGGAGATCTTCGTGGGCTATACTCAGCCTTGTATCAGGGTGGTAAGTTGGTGGTTTGAAGATATCCCTCTAGTGGTGTGGGGGCTGTCCTTTGGCAAAGTGGGTGGGGTTATATCCTGCCTGGTTGGCCCTGTCCAGGGGTATCGTCAGACATGGGCACAGTTTCTCCCGACCCCTCCTGTCTCAGCCTCTAGTATTTATGCTGCAATAGTTTGTGTCGAAGGGCTAGGGTCAGTCTGTTATATCTGGAGTATTTCTCCTGTCTTATCCAGTGTCCAGTGTGAATGTAAGTATGCTCTCTCTATTTCTCTAACTCTGAATGATCGGCTATGAAAAGCCAACTGACATTTACTCCTGAGGTGCTGACCTTTTGCACCCTCTATAACCACTGATTATTATTTGACCCTGTTGGTCATCTATGAATATCTTGGCCATGTTCTGTTATAATCTCCACCCGGCACAGCCAGAAGAGGACTGGCCACCCCTCAGAGCCTGGTTCCTCTCTAGGTTTCTTCCTAGGTTCCAGCCTTTCTAGGGAGTTTTTCTTAGCCACCGTGCTTCTACATCTGCATTGCTTGCTATTTGGGGTTTTAGGCTGAGTTTCTGTATAGCGCTTTGTGACATCGGCTGATGTAAAAAGGGCTTTATAAATACATTTCCTTGATTGATTGATCCACCACCATACTTCACAGTGTGGATGAGGTACTTTTCTGCACGTGTAACGGATGTGAAATGGCTAGCTAGTTAGCGGGTACGCGCTAGTAGCGTTTCAATCAGTTACGTCACTTGCTCTGAAACCTAGATGTAGGGTTTCCCCTTGCTCTGCAAGGGCCGCGGCTTTTGTGGAGTGATGGGTAACGACGCTTCGTGAGTGACTGTTGTTGATATGTGCAGAGGGTCCCTGGTTCGCGCCCGTGTCGGGGCAAGGGGACGGTTTAAAGTTATACTGTTACACACGGCTATCTTTCTGTCTATGCCAAACCCACCTCTGGTGTTTGTTTCCAAAAAGCTCTCTTTTGGTCTCATTTGACCATAGAAACCGGTCCCATTGAAAGTTCCAGTAACGTTTGGCAAACTGTAGGCGCTTGAGTTTGCTGTTTGATGACAGCAAATGCTTTTTAATGGCAACCCTCCCAAACAACTTGTGGCGTCTGATTGTAGTTTGAGACTTTCTGACCCCAAGACCCAACTAACATCTGCAATTCTCCAGCTGTGATCCTTGGAGATTTTCTGGCCACTCGACCCATCCTCCTCACTGTGCGTGGGGTCAATATAGACACACATCCTCTTCCAGGCTTATTGTTAACATCTCCAGTTGCTTTAAACTTCTTAGTTATTGCCTTGATAGTGGAAATGGGCATTTTCAACCATTGATACATTTTCTTATAGCCATTTCCTGATTTGTGCAGCTCAATAACCTTATGTCGCACATCATTACTGTATTCTCAGGTCTTTCCCATAGTGATGGATGACTATGGGAACTTGGCCTGTGTGTCACCTCATATTTATACCCCAGTGAAACAGGAAGTCATGGCTTACCACTTAAGTGTTCCTAATCACTCAGGTGAACTTAAAACCGTAAAATATGAATGGGAATAGAATTCAGTTAATTCTTATGAGTAAAATCTTCTAGGGGTGCCAATAATTGTGGCACACATGTTTCGTAGAAAAATATTTATTTCACATTAATTTTACTTCAATTAAAGGTTCGATTTTTGTGAATATTTTGAATTAAAGACCAAGAAGATAAACAGCAAATACATTTTTTTCACAGCCCTTTATGCTCATATTTACCAAGGTTGCCAATATTAGTGGAGGGCATTGTACAAATATCAAAATACACCTAAAACACACTCACAGTCTGAAGTCCAGCTCCCGGTAGCTGTGCTGGAGGTGACTGGAGATGCAGAGGACGGAAGGAGGTTGTGCCTGTCCAGGTTTAGAGTGCTCATGGCTGGGGTTTGCAGGGACGGGACCAGGGGTCTGTGGGTGGGTGTAGGCTGAAGGAGGAGGCTGGATGCAGTCTAACTTGGGTTGCCCGTGGCTGGGTGGGTGGTGGGTGATGTGCCCTGGGTCAGAGTAAAGGTGGTTGGAGGAAAAGGGGCCGAGGAGGCTGGGTCCTAGAGTGAGGTGCCTGGACTGAGAGCCGAGTTGGCTGGGCTGGGGGCCGAGGTGGCTGGGCTGGGGGCCGAGGTGGCTGGGCTGGGGGCCGAGGTGGCTGGGCTGGGGGCCGAGGTGGCTGGGCTGGGGGCCGAGGTGGCTGGGCTGGGGTATGAGGAACCTGGCTGGGCTGGGGTCTGAGGTGGCTAGGCTGGGGTCCGAGGTGGCTGGGGAGAGTGTGACTGGGCTGGGGGTTGAGGTGGCTGGGGAGAGAGTAGCTGGGCTGGGGGCCGAGGTGGCTGGGGAGAGAGTGGCTGGGCTGGGGGCCGGGGAGAGAGTGGCTGGGCTGGGGGCCAAAGTGGCTGGGGAGAGAGTGGCTGGGTTGGGCCCTACGGTGGCTGGGGAGAGAGTGGCTGGGCTGGGCCCTACGGTGGCTGGGGAGAGAGTGGCTGGGATGGGGCCTACGGTGGCTGGGGAGAGAGTGGCTGGGCTGGGGGCCGAGGTGGCTGGGGAGAGAGTGGCTGGGCTGGGGGCCGGGGTGGCTGGGGAGAGAGTGACTGGGCTGGGGGTTGAGGTGGCTGGGGAGAGAGTGGCTGGGCTGGGGGTTGAGGTGGCTGGGGAGAGAGTGGCTGGGCTGGGGGTTGAGGTGGCTGGGGAGAGAGTGGCTGGGCTGGGGGCCGAGGTGGCTGGGGAGAGAGTGGCTGGGCTGGGGGCCGAGGTGGCTGGGGAGAGAGTGGCTGGGCTGGGGGTTGAGGTGGCTGGGGAGAGAGCGGCTGGGCTGGGGGTTGAGGTGGCTGGGGAGAGAGTGGCTGGGCTGGGGCCCGAGGTGGCTGGGGAGAGAGTGACTGGGCTGGGGGCCGAGGTGGCTGGGGAGAGAGTGACTGGGCTGGGGGCTGCGGTGGCTAGCTAGGGGGTTAGAGTAGTTGGGTTGGGGGTGTAGATTGTCTGTGTGTAGATGACTGTGGCTGGATGTAGGAGTGTGGTGCCTGGATAGGGGCTGCCCACGGCTAGGGGCTGGGTTGTGGTTATTGAGGCTGGGTAAAGGGAGGCTGTGGCTGGGTAGGAGGTGCCCATGGAGGGGTCCTGCAGGCTCTTGGCCCTGGTGAACAGACACACTGGGGAAGCTCAGGCCTTTCTGCTTGGCATAGAGCTGGTACTGCAGGTAGGACAGGAGATGGCCAGCCTTGATACTGTTGGAGGGAAAGTGTATGTATGTTCAAACACTAAGTATAATGTAGATTACACTACACTTAGACACCACACACACACACACACACACACCTGTCAGTGATCCACTCCGGCCGGACCACCTTCTGGTCCCTCAGCTCCTGTATCTTACTGTTGGGCAGGTTGGTAGCGATGATGTGGGTGGTGTTAGATTGGGAGTAGTACACGTGGAACTGACCCCCATGCAGCATCATCAGCCTGCGCAGCTCGTCCACACTGGGCTCTGGGCATAGAATTAGAATGAATAGAACTAACTATGAAATGCGGATTCTACTCATTGTAATCCTATGGGTCTGTGGCTCTGTGCACACACACAAGCAGGGTCGAGAGTAAGAACAGGGACAGACATATCTACGTCTGGACATATTATTATTGAGTCCAGCCGTGTCTTCTGGCCTATATTCATGATGTATATCCATATCGGTTTTACAGATATACTTCTTTGAGAGCAGAGGTCACAACGGAGAAGAGACAATGAGAGATTAAGGAGTAATGTGATATAACCAAGCCTAACGCGCGCAACAGAGAGAGAGAATACTCCCTGTGATATTTTGAAAGTTCATTTACATATCCACTGTATATTTACTGTGGGTCAAAGAGAGATTTGACAGAAGAAGAGGAAAGAAATGGGATAAAAAAAGGGAAAGGATGAGGAAGGCAGGAGGGAGAGGGACAAAAGAAGGGAGAGGGGGAGAAAGGCAGGAGGGAGAGGGGGAGAAAGGCAGGAGGGAGAGGGGAGAAAGGCAGGAGGGAGAGAGGGAGGAAGGCAGTAGGGAGAAATGAGGAGGAAGGCAGGAGGGAGAAAGGAGGAGGAAGGCAGGAGGGAGCAGTGGTGGAAAAGGTACCCAAATCTCATACTTGAGTAAAAGTAAAGATACCTTTATAGAAAATGACTCAAGTAAAAGTCACCCAGTAAAATACTACTTGAGTAAAAGTATTTGGTTTTAAATATACTTACTGTAAGTATCTCAAAATTCTAAAGGCACTCGCACATCCATGCTATCTTTTTTGAGGGTGCATGGAAACAGTTGAATAAGAGGAGAAAAAATAAGGAACCTGCACACTGCTCTTGATAGTATCACTGCTCTTTAATAAGCTTGACGTATCGGCCTCATGGCCTTCGTCAGATGTTTTGTAATTAGCACCCTTATGTAGACCTAGCCCCACCCACATCCGTTCAACCATCGAATGGGGTTGGAGGCGAAGGAAAAACAAATAAGTGCTAACAAATATAACAATATGCATTTCATAAATATTCAAATTAAGTGTGTACATAAAACGTATTAAACACAGTCTGTAAAATCACAATGAGGACATCGACCTACCAAGCAAGTTTTCATAAATAATTGGGTACAGTGCAAGAAAAATGTCAGAGTAATCTGGAATAGGGGCATAATTCATGTTAAATTTACAACATAACATACATAGGCATTTCATCATTAAGACCTTTAGGAAATAATGTCTGGAGGGTGAAAATCCAAAAACACTCTTTTTCTCAGAGTATTATTTATATCACCTCCCCCGTCTGATATCTTAACTTTCTCTATGCCACAAAATCTAAAAAGGTAGAAATGTCATGTTTTAGGTCATTAAAATGTACCGTGACTGGATAATCCCTGTCGTTTCTCCTAATTGAACTTTTACGTTCACTGATTCTCTGTTTGAGAGAACCAGAGGTTTTACCTAAATAGCACAGCCCACATGGACATTTAATAACGTAGATAACATGGGTGGTGGGCCACATACTGACGTAATTTATTTGGAACCATTTTCCTGTATGTGGGTGGCACAAACATTCACACTTCATCATACTGTTGCACTGTCAGCAACCTCTGCATTTATAGCTACCATTTGGAAGAGGGCGTAAAAGAGCCTGGGTGATTTTCTTTTGTGGCTGGCAGTTGGCATGGACCAATTTATTGCGTAAATTGCGACTTCTCCTATATACAATGAGTGGTGGATTCTTAAATTCAGCAGGCAAAGCTGGGTCTGATGATAAAACATGCCAGTGTTTCTTGACAGCATCTCCCACTTTTCGCGAGTTCAAAGTAAATTCAGCAAAAAAAGAAACGTCCTCTCACTGTCAACTGTGTTTATTTTCAGCAAACTTAACATGTGTCAATATTTGTATGAACATAACAAAACTCAACAACTGAGACAAACTGAACAAGTTTCACAGACATGTGACTAACAGAAATTGAATAATGTGACCCTCAAAAAGGGGGCGGGGAGGTATTAAAAAAGGTATTAGGTGAACAATAGGCAAGAAAAAACATCTAAAGTAACAGTCAGTATCTGATGTGGCCACCAGCTGCATTAAGTACTGCAGTGCATCTCCTCCTCATTGACTGCACCAGATTAGCCAGATGTTACCCCACTCTTCCACCAAGGCACCTGCAAGTTCCAGGACATTTCTGTGGAGAATGGCCCTAGCCCTCACCCTCCGATCCAACAGGTCCCAGATGGGATTGAGATCCGGGCTCTTCGCTGGCCATGGCAGAACACTGACATTTCTTTCTTGCAGGAAATCACACACAGAATGAGCAATATGGCTGGTGGCATTGTCATACTGGAGGGTCATGTCAGGATGAGCCTGCAGGAAGTGTACCACATGAGGGAGGAGGATGTCTTCCCTGTAACGCACAGGGTTGAGATTGCCTGCAATGACAACAAGCTCAGTCCGATGATGCTGTGACACACCTCCACAGACCAAGACGGACCCTCCACCTCCAAATCGATCCGCTCCAGAATACAGGCCTCGGTGTAACGCTCATTCCTTCGACGATAAACGTGAATCTGACTATCATCCCTGGTGAGACAAAACCGCGACTCGTCAGTGAAGAGCACTTTTTGCCAGTCCTGTCTGGTCCAGCGACGGTGGGTTTGTGCCCATAGGCGACGTTGTTGCCGGTGACGTCTGGTGAGGACCTGCCTTACAACAGGCCTACACGCCCTCAGTCCAGCCTCTCTCAGCTTATTGTGGACAGTCTGAGCACTGATGGAGGGATTGTGCGTTCCGATCCTGTGCAAGGACGATCAGCTGTCTGCCCTGTCTCCCTGTAGTGCTGTCTTACGCGTCTCAAAGTACGGACATTGCAATTTATTGCCTTGCCAACATCTGCAGTCCTCATGCCTCCTTGCAGCATGCCTAAGGCACGTTCCCGCAGATGATCAGGGACCCTGGGCATCTTTCTTTGTGTTTTTCCAGAGTCAGGAGAAAGGCATCTTTAGTGTCCGAAGTTTTCATAACTGTGACCTTAATTGCCTACCGTCTGTAAGCTGTTAGTGTCTTAACGACCGTTCCACAGGTGCATGTTCATTAATTATTTGTGGTTCATTGAACAAGCATGGGAAACAGTGTTTAAACCCTTTATAATGAAGATCTGTGAAGTTATTTGGATTTTTACGAATTAACTTTGAAAGACAGGGTCCTGAAAAAGGGACGTTTCTTTTTTTGCTGAGTTTATATGTAGTTGTGAACATTACAGTGTTCTTTAGCACTAGCGGGTCTTTTGTGTAGCAGTTCATCTCATGTTTTCCCTAATGCCAAATTAAGATCTTAATCCACACATTGTGGAGAACAGCCTCTTCTTAGAAACCTAGTGCGCATCTCCTCTGTTTTTTCTAGATAATCCTCTGTGGAGTGGCAGATACGGCTCAGTCTGAAAAACGGGCTTCTTGGAAGTCCTCTTTTTAATGGCTCAGGATGGAAGCTGTCCCCCTGTAATAGAGTATTTCTGTCCATTTCTTTGTAAACAGGGTTCCATTTGATTTCTCAATCCACATAGAGGTAATGATCACATTTAGTGTCACATTCAATAGTGAATTTGAGATTTGGGTAAATGCCATTGAGTAAGGCTATGAAGTCTGACAGCTCTTCTCCATATGCAAAAAAAAATGTCCTAAACATATCGATACCACTTCAGGACTTTATTCAAAAATGTATTTCATTTTCATTATAAACAAAACGTTCTTCAAAAAGACCCACAACGAGTAGCATTGCTCGGAGCGAATGTGGAGTACATCGATGTTCCATTCGTTTGGAGATACAATTAATCATTAAACCTGAAATAGAGTTGAAGTTGGAAGTTTACAAACACCTTAGCCAAATAAATTTAAATTCAGTTTTTCACAATTCCTGATAATTAATCCTAGTAAAAATACCCTGTCTTAGGTCAGTTAGGATCACCACTTTATTTTAAGAATGTGAAGTGTCAGAATAATAGCAGAGAGAATGATTTATTTCAGCGTTTCTTACTTTCATCACATTCCCAGTGGGTCAGATG
This sequence comes from Salvelinus fontinalis, assembly GCF_029448725.1. Classification (NCBI taxonomy): domain Eukaryota; kingdom Metazoa; phylum Chordata; class Actinopteri; order Salmoniformes; family Salmonidae; genus Salvelinus; species Salvelinus fontinalis. The sequence goes on from NC_074687.1 coordinate 4,102,941, forward strand.
TTTACGTATATTCAATTAGTATTTGGTAGCATTGCCATTAAATTGTTTAACTTGGGTCAAACGTTTCGGGTAGCCTTCCACAAACTTCCCACAGTATGTTGGGTGAATTTTGGCCCATTCTTCCTGACAGAGCTGGTGTAACTGAGTCAGGTTTGTAGGCCTCCTTGCTCGCACGCGCTTTTTCAGTTCTGCTCACAAATTGTCTATGGGAGGTCAGGGCTTTGTGATGGCCACTCCAATACCTTGACTTTGTTGTCCTTAAGCCATTTTGCCACAACTTTGGAAGTATGCTTTGGGTCATTGTTCATTTGGAAGACCCATTTGCAACCAAGCTTTAACTTCCTGACTGATGTCTTGAGATGTTGCTTCAATATACGCACATAATTTTCCTGCCTCATGATGACATCTATTTTGTGAAGTGCACCAGTCCCTCCTGCAGCAGAGCACCCCTACAACATGATGCTGCCACCCCCGTGCTTCACGGTTGTGATGGTGTTCTTCATCTTGCAATCCTCCCTCTTTTTCCTCCAAACATAACAATGGTGATTATGGGCAAACAGTTCTATTTTTGTTTCATCAGACCAGAGGACATTTCTCCAAAAAGTACGATCTTTGTCCCCATGTGCAGTTGCAAACCGTAGTCTGTCTTTTTTATGGCGGTTTTGGAGCAGTGGCTTCTTCCTTGCCGAGTGGCCTTTCAGGTTATGTCGATATAGGACTCCTTTTACTGTGGATATAGATACTTTTGAACCGGTTTCCTCCAGCATCTTCACAAGGTCCTTTGCTGTTGTCCTGGGAATGATTTGCACTTTTCGCACCAAAGTACGTTCATCTCTAGGAGACAGAACGCGTCTCCTTCCTGAGCGGTATGACGGCTGCGTGGTCCCATGGTGTTTATACTTGCGTATTATTGTTTGTACAGATGAATGTGGTACCTTCAGGCATTTAGAAATTGCTTCCGAGGATGAACCCGACTTGTGGAGGTCTACAATTCTTTTCTGATGTCTTGGCTGATTTCTTTTGAGTTTCCCATGATATCAAGCAAAGAGGCATTTAGTTTGAAGGTAGGCCTTGTAATAAATCAACAGGTACACCTCCAATTGACTCAAATAGTGTCAATTAGTCTATCTGAAGCTTCTAAAGCCATGACATAATTTTCTGGAATTTTCCAAGCTGTTTAAAGGCACAGTCAACTTAGTGTATGTAAACTTATGACCCACTGGAATTGTAATACAGTGAATTATAAGTGAAATAATCTGTCTGTAAACAATTGTTGGAAAAGTTACTTGTGTCATGCACAAAGTAGAAGTCCTAACCGACTTCCCAAAACTATAGTTTGTTAACAAGAAATTTGTGGAGTGGTTGAAAAACTAGTTTTAATGACTCCAACCTAAGTGTATGTAAACTTCCGACTTCAACTGTAGTTATACGTCAAAACATATTCAGCCAGCTCTAGAATAAAGTTTGTTGGTGGGTATTCGTTAGTATCTCTGTCTCTCAAATAGTGAGCTAGGGCTGCATATTGTTATATTTGGTAGCACTTTTCTTTTCCTTCGCCTCCAACCCCATTCAATGCATTGAACGGATGTGGGTGGGGCTAGGTCTACATAAGGGTGTTAATTTTAAAAAAACTCACAAAAGCTCTGACGAAGGCCATGAGGCTGATAAAGAGCAGTGATACTATCAAGAGCAGTGTGCAAATCAAAGTTTATTTGTCATGTGCACCGAATACAACAGGTTAGACCTTACAGTGGAATGCTTACTTACAGGCTCTAACCAACAGTGCAATTTCAACAAAAAAAAAATATATATATATATATATAAAAAAAAAGGTATTAGGTGGACAATAGGTAAGAAAATAAATAAAAACAACAGTAAAAAGACAGTGAAAAATAACAGTAGCGAGGCTATAACAGTAGTGAGGCTATATACAGTAGCGAGCCTATAACAGTAGCGAGGCTATAACAGTAGTGAGGCTATATACAGTAGCGAGCCTATAACAGTAGCGAGCCTATAACAGTAGCGAGCCTATAACAGTAGCGAGGCTATATAAATTCCCAATCTGACCCTCAAACCATCATGGTCACCTAATAATCCCCAGTTTACAATTGGCTCATTCATCCCCCTCCTCTCCCCTGTAACTATTCCCCAGGTCGTTGCTGCAAATGAGAACGTGTTCTCAGTCAACTTACCTGGTAAAATAACGGTAAATAATATACAGTAGCGAGCCTATAACAGTAGCGAGGCTATAACAGTAGCGAGGCTATAACAGTAGCGAGCCTATAACAGTAGCGAGCCTATAACAGTAGCGAGGCTATATACAGTAGCGAGCCTATAACAGTAGCGAGCCTATAAAGGTAGCGAGGCTATAACAGTAGTGAGGCTATATACAGTAGCGAGCCTATAACAGTAGCGAGCCTATAACAGTAGCGAGACTATATACAGGCACCGGTTAGTCGGGCTGATTGAGGTAGTATGTACATGTAGATATGGTTAAAGTGACTATGCATATATGATAAACAGAGAGTAGCACTAGTGTAAAAGAGGGTTTGGGGGGGAACACAATGCAAATAGTCTGCGTAGCCATTTGATTACCTGTTCTGGAGTCTTATGGCTTGGGGGTAAAAACTGTTGAGAAGCCTTTTTGTCCAAGACTTGGCACTCTGGTACCGCTTGCCATGTGCCATGCGGTAGTAGAGAGAACAGTCTATGACTGGGGTGGCTGGGGTCTTTGACCATTTTTAGGGCCTTCCTCTGACACCACCTGGTGTAGAGGTCCTGGATGGCAGACAGCTTAGCCCCAGTGATGTACTGTGCCATACGCACTACCCACTGTAGTACCTTAAGGTCAGAGGCTGAGCAGTTGCCGTACCAGGTAGTGATGCAACCAGTCAGGATGCTCTCGATGTTGCAGCTGTAGAACCTTTTGAGGATCTGAGGACCCATGCCAATTCATTTCAATTTCCTGAGGGGGAATAGGCTTTGTCGTGCCCTCTTCACGACTGTCTTGGTGTGTTTGGACCATTCTAGTTTGTTGGTGATGTGGACACCAAGGAACTTGAAGCTCTCAATCTGCTCCACTACAGCCCCGTCGATGAGAATGGGGACGTGCTCTGCCCTCTTTTTCCTGTAGCCCACAATCATCTCTTTAGTCTTGGTTACGTTGAGGGATAGGTTGTTATTCTGGCACCACACGGCCAGGTCTCTGACCTCCTCCCTATTGGCTGTCTCATTGTCGGTGATCAGGCCTACCACTGTTGTGTCGTCTGCAAACTTGATGGTGTTGGAGTCGTGCCTGGCCATGCAGCCTTGGGTGAACAGGGAGTACAGGAGGGGACTGAGCACGCACCCCTGAGGAACTCCAGTGTTGAGGATCAGCATGGCGGATGTGTTGCTACCTACTCTCTCCACCTGGGGGCGGCTCATCAGGAAGTCCAGGATCCAGTTGCAGAGGGAGGTGTTTAGTCCCAGGATCTTTAGCGGCACTATGTTGTTGAACGCTGAGCTGTAGTCAATGAATAGCATTCTCACGTAGGTGTTCCTTTTGTCCAGGTGGGAAAGGGCAGTGTGGAGTGCAATAAAGATTAGAGGTCGACCGATTATGATTTTTCAAAGCCGATACCGATTATTGGAGGACCAAAAAAAGCTGATACCAATTAAAATCGGACGATTTTTATATATATTTGTAATAATGACACTTACAACCATACTGAATGAACCCTATATATTTTAACTTAATATAATACATAGATTAATTATTTATTTGAGACTAAATAAATACAAACATGTTCAATTTGGTTTAAATAATGCAAAAACAGTGTTGGAGAAGAAAGTAGAAGTGCAATATGTGCCATGTAAAAAAGCTAACGTTTAAGTTCCTTGCTCAGAATATGAGAACATATGAAAGCTGGTGGTTCAATATTCCCAGTTCTTCAATATTCCCAGTTAAGAAGTTTTAGGTTGTAGTTATTATAGGAATTATGACGCGTCGACTATTTCTCTCTACACCATTTGTATTTCATATACCTTTGACTATTGGGTGTTCTTATAGGCACTTTAGTATTGCCAGCCTAATCTCGGGAGTTGATAGGCTTGAAGTCATAAACAGCGCTGTCAAATATCAAATCATAGACTTAATTATAATATAATAAACAAAGAAATACGAGCCTTTGGTCATTAATATGGTCAAATCCGGAAACTATCATTTTGAAAACCTTTATTCTTTCAGTAAAATACGGAACCATTACGTATTTTGTCAAACGGGTGGCAACCCTAATGCTGTTACATTGCACAATCTTCAATGTTGTCATAATGATGTAAAATTCTTTGTCAGGAAGAAACACAGTTCGCAACGAGCCAGGCGGCCCAAACTGTTGCATATACCCCGACTCTGCTTGCACTGAACGCAAGAGAAGTGACACAATTTCCCTAGTTAATATTGCCTGTTAACATACATTTATTTTAAACGTCTTAGGGATAGGGGGCAGTATTCGGATGTTCGGATGACTGACGTGCCCAAAGTAAACTGCCTGTTACTCAGGCCCAGAGGCTAGGATATGCATATAATTGGTAGTTTTGGATAGAAAACACTCTGAAGTTTCAAAAACTGTTAAAATGATGTCTGAGTATAACAGAACTGACATCGCAGGCAAAAACCGAAAGAGAATACATCCAGATTTTTTTTTTTTTGAGGTGACCACCCATTGTCTATGGGAAAATGGGGAAATCAAAGGAAATTCTCCCAGATTGCAGTTCCTATTGCTTCCACTAGATGTCAGTCTTTAGAAAGGGTTTCAGGCTTGTTTTTTGAAAAATGAGCTGGAATTTGTAGTTTTTCAGGTGGCTCTCATTTTTTTATTTTACCCCCTTTTCTCCCCAATTTTCATGGTATCCAATTGTTAGTAATTACTATCTTGTCTCATCACTACGTCTCGGGAGAGACGAAGGTCGAAAGCCATGCGTCCTCCGAAACACAACCCAACCAAGCCACACTGCTTCTTAACACAGCGTGCCTCCAACCCGGAAGCCAGCCGCACCAATGTGTCGGAGGAAACACCGTGCACCTGGCTCCCTTGGTTAGCGCGCACTGCGCCCGGCCCGCCACAGGAGTCGCTGGTGTGCGATGAGACAAGGATATCCCTACCGGCCAAACCCTCCCTAACCCGGACAACACTAGGCCAATTGTGCGTCGCCCCACGGACCTCCGGGTCGCGGCCGGCTGCGACAGAGCCTGGGCGCGAACCCAGAGTCTCTGGTGGCGCAGCTAGCACTGCGATGCAGTGCCCTAGACCACTGAGTGGCTCTCATTTTGACTATAATGTTTTTATATGCTTTTGGAAAATGTTTTTAATTCTTTTGTACGCGGGGTGCTGTCCTCAGATAATCGCATGGTATGCTTTCGCCGTAAAGCCTTTTTGAAATCTGACAAAGCAGCTGGATTAACAAGAAGTTAAGCTTTTAAATGATGTATGACACTTGTATTTTCATTAATGTTTAATATTACGATTTTTCTATTTTGAATTTCGCGTTCTGCAATTTCACCGGATCTTGCCGAGGTGGGTCGCTAACGGCACGTCGAGCCCAAAGAGGTATTTTAACTAAATATGCAGGTAAAAAAAAAAATACTCCTGTGTATTGATTTTAAGAAAGGCATTGACATTTATGGTTAGGTACATTTGTGCAACGAATGTTCTTTTTTCACGAATGTGCTCTTGTTAAATCATCACCCGTTTGGCAAAGTTGAATTAGGCTGTGATTCGACGATAAATTAACAGGCACCCCATTGATTATATGCAACGCAAGACAAGCTAGTTAACCTAGTAATATCATCAACAATGTGTAGTTAACTAGTGATTATGTGAAGATTGATTGTTTTTTTTATAAGATAAGTTTAATGCTAGCTAGCAACTTACCTTGGCTCATTGCAGCCACAAGGTCCTTTTGACGCTGCACTCACGTGACAGGTGGTCAGCCTGCCACACAGAGTCCTCAAGGATTGCAATGTAATCAGCGTCCAAAAAGGCTGGTACCGATTGTTATGAAAACTTGAAATCGTCCCTAATTAAATCGGCCGACCTCTAATAGAGATTGCATCATCTGTGGATCTGGGCGGTATGCAAATTGGAGAATGTCTAGGGTTTCTGGGATAATGGTGTTGACGTGAGCCATTACCAACCTTTCAAAGCACTTCATGGCTATGGGTGCTACGGGTCTGTAGTCATTTAGGCAGGTTGCCTTCGTGTTCATGGGCACAGGGACTATGGTGGTCTGCTTGAAACATGTTGGTATTACAGACTCAATTGAAAATGTCAGTGAAGACACCTGCCAGTTGGTCAGCACATGTCCGGAGCACACGTCCTGGTAATCCGTCTGGCCCCGCAGCCTTGTGAGTGTTGACCTGTTTAAAGGTCTTACTCACGTCGGCTACAGACAGCGTGATCACACAGTCATCCGGAACAGCTGATGCTTTCATGCATACCTCAGTGTTGCTTGCCTCGAAGCGAGCATAGAAGTGATTTAGCTCGTCTGGTAGGCTCGTGTCACTGGGTTGCTCACGGCTGGGCTTCCCTTTGTAGTCTGTAATAGTTTGTACGCCCTGCCACATAAGACGAGCTTCGGAGCCGGTGTAGTACGACTCAATCTTAGCCCTGTATTGACGCTTTGCCTGTTTGATGGTTCACCGGAGGGCATAGCAGGATTTCTTATAAGCTTCCGGGTTAGAGTCTCGCACCTTGAAAGCGGCAGCTCTACCCTTTAGGTCAGTGCGAATGTTGCCTGTAATCAATTGCTTCTGATTGGGGTATGTACGTACAGTCACTGTGGGGACGACGTCCTCGATGCACTTATTGATAAAGCCAGTGACTGATGTGGTGTACTCCTCAATGCCATCGGAAGATGCAGGTTCCTTTTTTCTCAAATATACTTAAGTATCAAAAGTAAAAATAATTTCAAATGACTTATATTAAGCAAAGCAGACAGCCACATTTTCTTGTTTTTTATTTATTTATGGATAGCCAGGGGCACACTTCAACACTCAGAAATCACGTACAAACAAAGTATTTAAGTCCGTCAGATCAAAGACAGTAGGGAGGACTTGGGATGTTCTCTTGATAAGTATGTGAATTAGAACACATTTTCCTGTCCTGCTAAGCATTCAAAATAGAGTACTTTTGGGTGTCAGGGAAAATGTATGGAGAAAAAGTACATTATTTTCTTTAGGAATGTAGTTAAGTAAAATTAGTCAAAAATATAAAATAGTTAAGTACAGATACCCCAAAAAACGACTGAAGTAGTACTTTAAAGTGTCTTTACTATAGCACTTTACACCACTGGGAAGGAGAGGGGAAAGGGGGAGGAAGGCCATGTGGGAAAACAGAATAAAGAGGCAGAAAGTTAAACATACAACAAATTAAAGAACTGAACCCCACATGAACCATGTCTATTATCTAGTAACACACACACACACACACACACACACACACACACACACACACACACACACACATTAAAGTAAAATTGCACAGAAAGTGTAGTCTAGTAGCTATACGAGGGATCACGCTAGGATCAGTGGGGTACGGGTGGGGTATAGGTTAACGCCCATTTGTCTCACCTGTGTACCCTTTGACATAGATGGCCACCCCAGTGAAGATGCTGGAGCAGGCTCCATATTTCAGCTTCTCTCTCGGGGCGTCCAGCTTAAACTGCTCATCCAGCTTGGACACCTTGGCAGCCATGTATTCACCCTGCGCACACACACCCAAACGCAACAACCTTAGAATTTGTTCTAGCAAGAATACTCAGCCCCACATTTCAGACTGATATGAACATGCACAACTATGAAAAGCTGGGTCCTCTCATCATGTCCGACACAGAGTCCTCTCATCATAGAATGGCCTTACTGAAGAGTTCAGTGACTTTCAACATGGCACTGTCATAGGATGCCACCTTTCCAACAAGTCAGTGTCAAATTTCTGCCCTGCCCAGCTGTCCCAGTCAACTATAAGTGCTGTTATTGTGAAGTGGAAACGTCTAGGAGCAACAACGGCTCAGCCGCAAAGTGGTAGGCCACACAAGCTCACAGAAGTGCTGAAGCACGTAAAAATTATCTGTCCTTGGTTGCAACACTCAGAGTGGTGTAGAGTGGCTGGAGTGGTGTAAAGCTCACCGCCATTGGACTCTGGAGCAGTGGAAACGCGTTCTCTGGAGTGACGAATCATGCTTCACCATATGGGAGTCCGAAAGGACGTCTCTGGGTTTGGAGGATGCCAGGAGAACGCTACCTGCCCCCAATGCATTGTGCAACTGTAAAGTTTGGTGGAGGAGGAATAATGGCCTGGGGCTGTTTTTCATGGTTCGGACTAGGCCCCTTAGTTCCAGTGAAGGGAAATCTTAATGCTACAGCATACAATGACATTCTAGACGATTCTGTGCTTCCAACTTTGTGGCAATAGTTTGGGGAAGGCCCTTTCCTGTTTCAGCATGACTATGCCCACATGCACAAAGCGAGGTCCATACAGAAATGTTTTTTCGAGATTGCTGTGGAAGAACTTGACCCCATCGAACACCTTTGGGATGAATTGGAAAGCCAACTGCGAGCCAGGCCTAATCACCCAACATCAGTGCCCGACCTCACTAATGCTCGTGGCTGAATGGAAGCAAGTCCCCACAGCAATGTTCCAACATCTAGTGGAATGCCTTCCCAGAAGAGTAGAGGCTGTTATAGGCTGGTATAGCCGCAAAGGGGGACCAACTCCATATTAAAATGTCCATGATTTTGGAATGAGAGGTTCGGCTTGTATTGTAATTAGTGATGAACACAGGGAGATGTACACCAGGCCCCACCCTATATAACAGTGTATGTGAGACATTGGTGTTTCCTTAAGCTGACTATATATCCTTTCACCCTCCTTGGTCTCTTTGTCCCGAACACACACATATATATTTATACTCCGGAGTCAGACATCCCTCGTCCTAAAATGGCTATAGTTCTTAATTCTTTTACTTTTAGATGTGTGTATTGTTGTTAGATATTACTGCACTGTTGGAGCTATGTAACACAAGCATTTCACTACACCCGCAATAACATCTGCTAAATATATGTGTGTGCAACCAGTCAAATTTGATTTGACAAGTATGGAATCTGGGTTGTTTGCACAATTCCAAGACCCTATTATCCCACTGAGCTAAAGGGAGCAAATGGTACAATGTAACAGACAGCGCCACGCTCATGTGTCTCCACTGCAACAGAAAATGGAAGTTACTCACCCTGGAAGCCCAACCGTTGTCATCACCGTCTCTCTTCCTCCGTCCATCTCCACTCATACTGAGGGACACCTGGAGGAGAGAGGAGATATTTTAGTGGTCTCTAAAATGAGGAGTCACGTCTATGTAACGCTGTGTATTTGTTATCAGGTTTGCAGACGATTGATCAGCCAGCTTTGTACACTAATTAGGCTAGTATTGTAATTAGTGATGGACACAGGGAGATGTACACCAGGCCCCACCCTATATAACAGTGTATGTGGGAGATTGGTGTGTCCTTAAGCTGACCATATATCCTTTCACCCTCCTTGGTCTCTTTGTCCCGAACACACACACACACACACACACACACACACACACACACACACACACACACACACACACACACACACACACACACACACACACACACACACGTGTTGCTCTCCCCCCATTTTCTCACCCGATGTCATGAGTGCCTCTTTCTCTCTTAGAAGGTGTGACTATGGTGAGACAATCATCACCCTCTCTCTTATTACATTATTTTTCCAATATCCCTCTAAACACTTTAGTTCTGGCCTTGAGAATCATAGGTTCTCCTCTCACACTGAGGCCTCTTCAAACCCCCTCTAACGGCTTTACAGTTCAATTCATCTGCTTGTCTGTGGTCCAATTTGACATGAGGCGGTTTCCGGTGCTCAAGGAGAGCTCATCAATTGCAGATTTTGGAGTATACTCTCCCTTTACTCTCCCTTTACCACTCCAGCCTCAGTCAGCAACCCACTACCAACTGAGCCACATCTGTTGAATGAACAGAGAGACACAGTCAGTCAGACAGACAACCACTGTCAAACCTGTGTGCCTAACATGCCTGTCACCTGTAGCTGACTGCTGTGATTGAAGCGTGTGACTTAGATCCTGCCAGGGCCAGAAGCTCAAATCATGCAAATGAGCACAAGCAGGAAGAACACGCAGGTCAGTTCAAAAGGGAGGAGACATCACACAAGAAGAACAGGCTTCAGAAAGGAGAAGTAGGCTGAAACGAAAAAGGAGGATGGAGAAATGCTATGGACAAAGGCCCAGAAAGAAATACAGAGAGAGATGGATTGAGACTGTTTTTTTCCACTAACGCATCCGCCTGTGTCGGCCGTCTGTATCTGTGATGAAAAGTGGCAGAACTACAACACTGTTTGTCAGACCAGGAGACATCCTGAAGATCTGTCTTCTCACAAAAATATCTATCGTCCGAAAGTTTTGGCCTACAATCTACACTGAACAAAAATAAAACGCAACATGCTACAATTTCACAGATTTTACTGAGTTACAGTTCATAGAAGGAAATCAAATCATTTGAAATAAATTCATTAGGCCCTAATCTATGGATTTCACATGACTGGGAATACAGATATGCATCTGTTGGTCACAGATTAAAATAAGTTAACGGGACTGCAGCCATAAAAGGTTAACGGGATCGATTTGACAGTCAGTCGAAGTGCAGGGCGCCAAATTCAAAAAACAGAAATCTCATAATTAAAATTCCTCAGACATTCATGTGTCTAATACCATTTTAAAGGTAATCTTGTTGTTAATCCCACCAAAGTGTCCGATTTCAAATAGGCTTTTCAGCGAAAGCACTACAAACGATTATGTTAGGTCACCACAAAACCACAATAACCACAGCCATTTTTTCCAGCTAAAGATAGCTTTCACAAAAACCAGAATAGAGATAAAATGAATCACTAACCTTCGATTATTTTCATCAGATGACACTCAGAGGACTTCATGTTACACAATACATGCATGTTTTGTTTGATTAAGTTCATATTTATATAAAACAATCTGAGTTTACATTAATGCGTTAGATTCACTAGTTGCAAAAACATCAAGTGACTTTGCATAGCCACATCGTTTCAAAAGAAATACTCATCATAAATATAGATGATAATACAAGTTATACACATGGAATTATAGATATACCTCTCCTTAATGCAACCGCTGTGTCAGATTTCAAAAAAACTTTACGGAAAAATAAACCATGCAATAATCTGAGACGGAGCTCAGATGAATAGCCAAATTAGCCGCCATGTTGGACTCAACAGAAACCAGAAAATACATGATAAATGTTTCCTTACCTGTGATGAATTCATCAGAATACAGTCCTAGGAATCCCAGGGCCACAATAAATTCTTGATTTGTTCGTTAATGTCCGTTATTTATGTCAAACTAGCTACTTTCGAATTGTTTACCAAACACCCTAACCAAAGTCTTAAAGCGCGACCACTATAGCGTGACGAAATGTCCAAACGTTCCATTACAGTCAGTAGAAACATGTCAAACGATGTACTGAATCAATACTGAATCAATCTTGAATAACGTTCCAACCGGAGAATTACATCGACTTCAATTGAGAGATGGAACGGAGCTCACTCTCACGTGAACGTGCCAGTACAATGCGTGGGCACCTCATGGCAGTGATTACTAATTTCTGTCTCCTTCGACCCCCCTTCACATTAGAGTCATCAGACTTAGTTCTATTGACTGTTGACATCTAGTGGAAGCCGTAGGAAGTGAAAACCCATCCATATCTCTCTGTATTTTCAATGAAAGCTTGGTTGAAAATATGGCACCCCCAGAAAAAATCCAAACAGGAAGTGGAACTTCTCAGGGTTTTGCCTGCCATATGAGTTCTGTTAATCTCACAGACATAATTCAAACAGTTTTAGAAACTTCAGAGTGTTTTCTATCCAATACTAATAATACTATGCATATATTAGCAACTATGACTGAGGAGCAAGCCATTTACTCTGGGCACCTCTGTGCACCTTTCATCCAAGCTACTCAATACTGCCCCTTCAGCCATAAGTTAAGTAGGGGCGTGCATCAGAAAACCAGTCAGCTTCTGGTGACAACCATTTGCCTCATGCAACGCGACACATCTCCTTCACATAGAGTTGATCAGGCTGTTGATTGTGGCCTGTGGAATGTTTCCCACTCTTCTTCAATGGCTGTGCGAAGTTCCTGGATATTGGCGGGAACTGGAACGCACTATCGTACATGTTGATCCAGTGCATCCCAAATATGCTCAATGTGTGGCATGTCTGGTGAGTATGCAGGCTATGGAAGAACTGGGATATTTGCAGCTTCCAGGAAATGTGTACAGATCTTTGCGATATGGGGCCGTGCATGATCATGCTGAAACATGAGGGGACGGCGGTGGATGAATGGCACCACAATGGGCCTCAGGATCTCGTCACAGTATCTCTGTGCATTCAAATTGCCATCAATAAAATGCAATTGTGTTTGTTGTCCGTAGCTTATGCCTGCCCATACCATAACCCCACCGCCACCATGGAGCACTCCGTTCACAACGCTGACATCAACAAATGAAGAGCACACTTCTCCAGCGTGCCTGTGGCCATCGAAAGGGAGCATCTGCCCACTGAAGTCGGGTACGATGCCGGACTGCAGTCAGGTTAAGACCCTGGTAGCTGTAGAACCTTTTGAGGATCTCATGACCCATACCAAATCTTTTTAGCTTCCTGAGGGGGAATAGGCTTTGTTGTGCCCTCTTCATGACTGTCTTGGTGTGTTTGGACTAATCTAGTTTGTTGTTGATGTGGACACCAAGGAACTTGAAGCTCTCAACCTTCTCCACTACAGCCCCGGCGATGAGAACGGGGGCGTGCTCGGTCCTCCTTTTCCTGTAGTCCACAATCATCTCCTTAGTCTTGGTTACGTTGAGGGATAGGTTGTTATTCTGGCACCACACGGCCAGGTCTCGGACCTCCTCTCCTCGTTGTCGGTGATCAGGCCTACACTGTTGTGTCGTCTGCAAACTTAATGATGGTGTTTGAGTCGTGCCTGGCCATGCAGTCGTGGGTGAACAGGGAGTACAGAAGGGGACTGAGCACGCACCCCTGTGGAGCTCCAGTGTTGAGGATCAGCGTGGCAGATGTGTTGCTACCTACCCTTACCACCTGGGGGTGGCCCATCAGGAAGTCCAGGATCCAGTTGCAGAGGGAGGTGCTTAGTCCCAGGATTTGATTTTGAATTTGATTTGAATTAGTGATGAGCTTTGAGGGTACTATGGTGTTGAACGCTGAGCTGTAGTCAATGAATAGCATTCTCTCATAAGTGTTCCTTTTGTCCAGGTGGGAAACGGCAGTGTGGAGTGCAATAGAGATTGCATCATCTGTGGATCTGTTTGGGCGGTATGCAAATTGGAGTGGGTCTAGGGTTCCTGGGATAATGGTGTTGATGTGAGCCATTACCAACCTTTCAAAGCACTTCATGGCTACAGACGTGAGTGCTACGTGTCTGTAGTCATTTAGGCAGGTTGCCTTCGTGTTCTTGGGCACAGGGACTATGGTGGTCTGCTTGAAACATGTTGGTATTACAGACTCAATCAGGGACATGTTGAAAATGTCAGTGAAGACACCCGACAGCTGGTCAGCACATGCTCGGAGCACACGTCTTGGTAATCCGTCTGGCCCCGCAGCCTTGTGTATGTTGACCTGTTTAAACGTCTTACTCATGTCAGCTACGGAGAGCGTGATCACACAGTCTTCCGGAACAGCTGATGCTCTCATGCATGCCTCAGTGTTGCTTGCCCTGAAGCGAGCATAGAAGTGATTTAGCTCGTCTGGTAGGCTCGTGTCACTGGGCAGCTTGCGGGTGTGCTTCCCTTTGTAGTCTGTAATAGTTTGCAAGCCCTGCCACATAAGACGAGCGTCGAAGCCGGTGTAGTATGATTCAATCTTAGCCCTGTATTGACGCTTTGCCTGTTTGATGGTTCGTCGGAGGGCATAGCAGGATTTCTTGTAAGCTTTCGGGTTAGAGTCCCGCACCTTGAAAGCGGCAGCTCTACCCTTTAGGTCAGTGCGAATGTTGCCTGTAATCCATGGCTTCTGGTTGGGGTATGTACGTACAGTCACTGTGGGGACGACGTCCTCGATGCACTTATTGATAAAGCCAGTGACTGATGTTGTTTACTCCTCAATGCCATCGGAAGAATCCCAGAACATATTCCAGTCTGTGATAGCAAAACAGTCCTGTAGTTTAGCATCTGCTTCATCTGACCACTTTTTTATAGGCCGAGTCACTTGTGCTTCCTGCTTAAATTTTTGCTTGTAAGTAGGAATCAGGAGGATAGAGTTGTGATCGGATTTACCAAACGGAGGGTGTGGAGTACAGGTGATCTAGAATTTTTTTCCCTCTGGTTGCACATTTAACATGTTGATAGAAATTTGATAGAGCTGATAGAAGTTTCCCTGCATTAACTTCTCTAGGGTATGTGGAAAGGTAGCGTCCCACCTCGTCAACAGCCAGTGAAACTGCAGGGCGCCAAATTCAAAACAACAGAAATCCCATAATTTAAATTCCTCAAACATACAAGTATTTTACACCATTTTAAAGCTACACTTGTTGTAATCCAGCCAAAGTGTCCGCTTTCAAAAAGGTTTTACGACGAAAGCACACCAAACGATTATGTTAGGTATGAGCCAAGTCACAGAAAACGACAGGCATTTTTTCAGCTAAAGAGAGCAGTAACAAAAAGCAGAAATAGAGATAAAATGAATCACTAACCTTTGATGATCTTCATCAGATGACACTCATAGGACTTCATGTTACACAATACATGTATTTTTTGTTCGGTAAAGTTCATATTTATATCCAAAAATCGGAGTTTAGGCAAGACACTGTTTGGCAAAAAGCCTGAGAAAATGCAGAGCGCCATATTCAAATGAATTACTATGAAAACTACTAAAAAATCAAACTTTCATTAAATCACACATGAAAGATACCAAATTAAAGCTACATTGGTTGTGAATGCAGCCAACATGTCAAAATTCAAATAGGCTTTTCGACGAAAGCATATGATGCTATTATCTGAGTATAGCAAAATAGTAAACAAAGAGAGAGAAGCATATTTCAACCCTGCAGGCACGACACAAAACGCAGAAATAAAAATATAATTCATGCCTTACCTTTGACGAGCTTCTGTTGTTGGCACTCCAATATGTCCCATAAACATCACAAATGGTCCTTTTGTTCAATTAATTCCGTCGATATATATCCAAAATGTCCATTTATTTGGCGTGTTTGATCCAGAAAAACACAGGTTCCAACTTGCTCAAACGTGACGACAAAATATCTCAAAGGTTACCTGTAAACTTTGCCAAAAAATGTCAAACTACTTTTGTAATACAACTTTAGGTATTTTTTAACGTTAATAATCGATAAAATTGAAGACGGGATGATCTGTGTTCAATACAGGATTAAAACCAACCCTAGCATGCATTCTGGTCATGCGCTTCAATCAAACAGCACACCTAGAGTGACTCGACTTCAAGATGGCCGTATTTCTTCATTACACAAAGGAATAACCTCAACCAAATTCTCAGGACTGTTGACATCCAGTGGAAGCCGTAGGAACTGCAAGCAATTCGCTTAGAAATCTGGTTTCCCAATGAAACCTCATTGAAAACAGGGTGACCTCAAAAAAAAAAAAACAGAATGGTTTGTCCTCGGGTTATACTCACAGACATGATTCAAACAGTTTTAGAAACTTCAGTGTTTTCTATCCAAATATACTAATAATATGCATATCTTATCTCCTGGGGATGAGTAGCTGGCAGTTGAATTTGGGTATCCTTTTCATCCAAACGTGAAAATGCTGCCCCCTACCCTAGAGAAGTTAAAGTCTCCGGCCACTAGGAGCGCCGCCTCTGGGTGAGTGGTTTCCTGTTTGCTTATTTCCTTATACAGCTGACTGATGGCGGTCTTAGTGCCAGCATCTGTCTGTGGTGGTAAATAACCAGCCACGAAAAGTATAGCTGAAAACTCTCTAGGCAAGTAGTGTGGCCTGCAATTTATCACAATATACTAAATCTAGAGACTTCCTTATATTTCATGCACCAGCTGTTGTTTACAAATATGCACAGACCCCCCCCCCCCCCCCTGTCTTACCGGAGTGCGCTGTTCCATCTTGCCGATGCAGCGTATATCCCGCTAGCTGTATATCCATGTCGTCATTCAGCCACGAGTCCGTGAAACATAGGATATTACAGTTTCTGATGTCCCGTTGGTAGGATATTCGTGATCGTACCTCATCTAATTTATTGTCCAATGATTGCACATTGGCGAGTAGTATTGACAGTAACTTTCCCAGTCGCCTCCAGGTCCTGACCAGGCATCTGGCTCATCGTCCTCTGTACCTGCGTCGCTTCCTCTTGCAAATAACGGGGATGTTGGCCCTGTGGGGTGTTCGGAGAATGTCTTGTGCGTCGTCCTTGTTGTAGAAAAGATTTTAGTCTCATGCGAGGTGAGTGGTCGCTGTCCTAATATCCAGAAGCTCTTTTTTGTCGTAAGATACGGTTGCAGAAACATGATGTACAAAATAAGTTACAAATAACGCAAAAAAAACACAATAGCACAATTGGTTGGGCGCCCGTAAAACTGCTGCCATTTCTTCCGGTGCTGTTTTACCTCGGCTATCTGCAATGTGTCTCGCCACCCCCTCATTAACGCTACTGCTACTCTCTGTTTCTCATATATGCAGTCACTTTAACCATATCTACATGTACATACTAACTCAATCCTCCCGACTAACCGGTGCCTGTATATTGCCTCACTACTGTTATAGCCTCGCTACTGTATATAGCCTCACTACTGTATATAGCCTCACTACTGTATATAGCCTCGCTACTGTTATTTTACTGTTGTTTTTATTTCTTTACTTACCTATTGTTCACCTAATACCTTTTTTACATTTTTTAATTTTTAAATTGCACTGTTGATTAGAGCCTGTAAGTAAGCATTTTCACTGTAAGGTCTACCTACACCTTTTGTATTCGGCGCACGTGACAAATAAACTTTGATTTGACTATCCCGCAGGTGAAGAAGCCAGATGTGGAGGTCCTGGGCTGACATGATTACACGTGGTCTGCGGTTGTGAGGCCAATTGGACCTACTGCCAAATTCTCTAAAACGTCATGGAGGCGTCTTATTGTAGATTTAACCTTCATTTAAGTAGGCAAGTCAGTTAAGAACAAATTCTTATTTACAATGACGGCCTACACCGGCCAAACCCGGACGACGCTGGGCCAATTGTGCGCCGCCCTATGGGACACCCAATCACGGCCAGTTGTGATACAGCGTGGATTCGAACCAGGTTGTCTGTAATGACACCTCAAGCACTGAGATGCAGTGCCTCAGACCGCTGCGCCACTCGGGAGCCCTAAAAATGAACTAAACATTAAATTATCTGGCAACAGCTCTGGTGGACATTCTTGCACCTGTCAGGTGGATGGATTTTCTTGGCAAAGGAGAAATGCTCACCTACAGGGATGTAAACACATTTGTGCAAAATACATTAAGAGAAATAAGCTTTTTGTGCATATGGAACATTTCTGGGACCTTCTATATCAGCTCATGAAACCAACAGTTTAAATGTTGCATTTATATTTGTGTTCGGTATAATATGACCACTCTATGGAAAGATGAGACTCCTCTGAGGGCAACCCAGTGCCGGTTTAAAACATTAAAACAAGTCGTTTTATGGGGGTTAAATATGTATCCCCCCCCAAAATATTATTTCCTGAGCTTTCTTATCTCCTAGATATAGGACAGACCCTCCAAAACCTTTTTTACTGTCTCTTTTGCCTTTTTTATTCATGTGTTATTCAATGCGTTTCTATGGGCTATAGTAGTACAGGCCAAATTCAATGTTATCAAATCATTTTTTATATTAAAAAAATGTATAACTACATGGGTCCTAAAATTATAAATCAAATAGAAAAATGATCCATGTATGACCATCTAAAAACCATTCCATATGTTAGTTTAGTAGAACCCCCTAACTCCAGCCTCTCCCTTTTTTGTCAGCGCTGTTAGGTATGTACTGTAGCTAGCTAAGAATACTCTCCTCACTGACTCTAGCCTACTGTACTGAAAATGATTAAAGCAATTATGTTACTGGGGTCACACTTGCAGGCCTTGCTGGAGTGGGTTACAGATATAGCCAGTCCCTTCTCTAACTAACCCTCCTCCTTGCTTCCTCCTCGATCTAAACACAAACAATTATTAGTGGTCGACCTGCATGGCGAGAACTGGCTGTGGCTGGACCACACTGTACATGTGTGAAACAGGACAACTATAAGTACCCCCTATTTGACCTTTTGATAAACAACAAAATGTAGCTAGCGAACGGAATGAATCATGTGTCGCAGCACCACACTCTGCACAAATGATGTGTGCAGTGGGAACACTGCTGCTTACGTCGGAATCCTGTTACATAATTGCCCAACACTGAATCAACAACAAGAGGTGCACGAGTGTGCTACAAAGTGTCCACACACACTCGTGCGCAGTTCCCGTTGTAAAAGCTGTAGTCACTTTGCTACTCACCTTTTCTCTCTTCTACTGACTTGTCCTGAAACCAAGCGGCTAAATGTCTAGGAGGCACTGGAGTTATTCCTTATTTGGAGTTTAGTGTAACTGTCGTGGTCTTCCAAGTTTGACTTGCATAATTTTTTCGTTCACCCTTCTCCGTGTACTTTCCATTTTCAGCAGCCTGGCTGCTTTTGTTCCTCTCTCGCTCTACCTCTCAACTACCAGATTCCTCCCGTCACCGTTTACCGTCTTGAACCCTCCTCCCTGTCAGGTCAGTGAAAGCTCGCATTGCCGCTGGCTGGGGTTATCGTGCCACCCAGTGGCGAGTCAACAACACTACATTTGACGCAGGGCTGTGAAGGGACAAGTTCCATTTCATTGCCCATTTCCCTTAGCCCTTATCTCCTCGGTCTCCACAGCACTGCAAAGTGGCGATTACTCAATATAGACACCGGAAAAGGGGGCTAAAAATCTAAAGGGAATTTGGCCAAAGAGATTAGGGACGAGCGGATGTGGAGGCCTACTATAGACCACCCACATATCCTCTCACGCACGCACGTCCTCATTGAATGGGCTGTGTTTTTACTGTTACTGCATCCAGCCTATTGGTCCCCTAATACATGCACGCACACATACACTGAGAGGGAAAGAGAATTGAATTGAATTGCGAGAGCACAACGCAGAAAATGGTCTGGATTAGAGTGTAGACTGGTAAAACATACAGTCTGCATATTCTATAGTGGGCCTATATTAGGACTCTGGTGAAAAAAAGGTTGCGGGTAGACTAGTCCGAGTGTTTTTTTTTGTTCTCTTTTGTCTCGTGCTTTGATGCAGACTGGCCGCTGTGCCACCAGTCAGTGTCCTCAGAAAACCTGACACGCGCACAGACCTACGCACAAATGACGGGCGGCATACATGCAGAGAATACCGACACACCGGGGAGCTCGGATACTTCAGTCAAGTATAGGCTACTGCTACTGGGTAAACCGTTATCTCAAAAGTCTCCATTGACTTTTGATGGTAGACTTTTGATGGTAGGCTATGGTAGGCTAAATGCACGTTTGTTCGTTCATTCATAAACTAATTAACCCCGAAAATCCGTTAAAGATGCATGAAGTCAATACAGCATATTTCATATTTCAAGTTTGTTCGATTGTCATATTTCGTCTAGCCTACTTCTAATTATGGATTCTCTGATGTATATTTAAAAAAATACATCATATTTCCACTTTTGGTCTCGTTTCATTGAGCCTGTCACGTGCACAGATGTAGGTTACAGCCTGTTGCTATGGTTCCAGACAGCGGATGCTGAGGCTTGCCATAGCAGTCTTCCTATTGGTGGAAAGGGCAGCAGTAATAAGTGATGGACAAAGAAGAATTAGCTATCAGACAACCTGCTCAGAGAAAGCAAGAAAGGTGTGTGTGTGTGCGTGTGTGTGTGTGGGGGGGTGGTGGGGGGGGGGGCAGAAAGAAAGAGGCTAGGGAGTCAGTCAGTCAAAGGCAGGGAGAGGTGGAGGAGAGGGGGGCAGAATGAGAGATCTCTCCATGTTGGCTAGGGAGTTAAGACCAACAGTCTGAGCAGAAATACAGCTAGGCCTATATAACTGGAATACACACACACACACACACATCTACTTATGGAAAGTTGAGTGAGACAAAGAGAATTTTGGAAATATCTGTGAGATCACTAAGTAGAAATCTATCTGGTTCATCATCAGATAGATAAAACATCAGGAATACCTCCCTAATATCCAGTTTGCCCACAGAACAGACTCAGTTCGTCAGGGCAGGAACTCTACAAGGTGTCCAAAGCGTTCAACAGGAATGCTGGCCCATGTTGATTCCAATGCTTCTCACAGTTGTGTCAAGTTGGCTGGATGTCCTTTGGGTGGTGGACCATTCTTGATACACATGGGAAACTGTTGAGGGTGAAAAACCCAGCAGCGTTGCAGTTCTTGACACAAACCGATGCGCCTGGCACCTACGACCGTATCCTGTTTAAAAGCACTTACATTATTTGTCTTGCCCATTCACCCTCTGAATGGCACACATACACAATCCATGTCTCAAGGCTTAAAAATCATTCTTTAACCTGTCTCCTCCCCTTCATCTACACTGATGGAAGTGGATTTAACAAGAAACATCAATAAGGGATCTTAGCTTTCACCTGGTCTATGCCTATACCGCTCGTCCCTATATTTATATGTATATATTCTTATTCCATCCCTTTACTAAGATGTGTGTATTAGGTAGTTTTGGAATTGTTAGATTACTTGTTAGATATTGCTGCACTGTCAGAACTAGAAGCGCAAGCATTTTGCTACACTTACAATAACATCTGCTAACCACCAACATGGGCACTCTCATGGATGTCATCCTAACTAACTCGCCCTCCAAATACACCTCTGCTGTTTTCAATCAAGATCTCAGCGATCATTGCCTGCATCCGTAATGGTTCTGCGACCAAAAAACCACCCCTCATCACTGTCAAACGCTCCCTAAAACACTTCTGCGAGCAGGCCTTTCTAATCGACCTGGCCGGGGTATCCTGGAATGACATTGACCTCATCCCGTCAGTAGATGATGCCTGGCTATTCTTTAAAAGTGACTTCCTAACCATCTTAAATAAGCATGTCCTATTCAAAAAAATGTTGAACTAGGAATAGATATAGCCCTTGGTTTACTCCAGGATATTAAGAGCACCTCATCCCAGCTGCCCACTGCACTGAGGCTAGGAAACACTGTCACCACTGATAAATCCACTATAATTGAGAATTTCAATAAGCATTTCTCTACGGCTGATCATGCTTTCCTCCTGGCTATCCCAACCCCGGTCAACTGCCCAGCACCCTCCACAGCAACCCGCCAAAGCCCCCACCATTTCTCCTTCACCCAAATCCAGATAGCTGATGTTCTGAAAGAGCTGCAAAATCTGGACCCCTACAAATCAGCCGGGCTAGACAATCTGGACCCTCTCTTTCTAACATTATCTGCCGAAATTGTTGCAACCCCTATTACTAGCCTGTTCAACCTCTCTTTCGTATCGTCTGAGATTCCCAAAGATTGGAAAGCTGCTGCGGTCATCCCCCTCTTCAAAGGGGGAGACTCTAGACCCAAACTGCTACAGACCTATATCTATTCTACACTTTCTAAGGTCTTTGAAAGCCAAGTTAACAAACAGATTACCGACCATTTCGAATCTCACCGTACCTTCTACGCTATGCAATGTGGTTTCCGAGCTGGTCATGGGTGCACCTCAGCCACGCTCAAGGTCCTAAACGACATCATAACCGCCATCGATAAGAGGCAATACTGTGCAGCTGTATTCATCGACCTGGTCAAGGCTTTCGACTCTGTCAATCACCACATTCTTATTGGCAGACTCGACAGCCTTGGTTTCTCAAATGACTGCCTCGCCTGGTTTACCAACTACTTCTCTGATAGAGTTCAGTGTGTCAAATTGGAGGGCCTGTTGTTTGGACCTCTGGCAGTCTCTATGGGGGTGCCACATGGTTCAATCCCCGGGCCGACTCTCTTCTCTGTATACATCAATGATGTCGCTCCTGCTGCTGGTGATTCTCTGATCCACCTCTACGCAGACGACACCATTCTGTATACTTCTGGCCCCTCTTTGGACACTAACTAACCTCCAGACGAGCTTCAACGCCATACAACTCTCCTTCCGTGGCCTCCAACTGCTCTTAAACGCAAGTATAACTAAATGCATGCTATTCAACCGATCACTGCCCGCACCTGCTCGCCCGTCCAGCATCACTACTCTGGACAACTACAAATACCTAGGTGTCTGGTTAGACTGTAAACTCTCCTTCCAGACTCACATTAAGCATCTCCAATCCAAAATTAAATCTAGAATTGGCTTCCTATATCACAACAAACCATCCTCCACTCATGCTGCCAAACATACCCTCGTAAAACTGACCATCCTACCAATCCTCGACTTCGGTGATGTCATCTATAAAATAGCCTCCAACACTCTACTCAACAAACTGGATGCAGTATATCACAGTGCCATCCATTTTGTCACCAAAGCCCCATACACTACCCACCATTGCGACCTGTACACTCTCGTTGGTTGGCCCTCGCTTCATACTCGTCGCTAAACCTACTGGCTACAGGTTATCTACAAGTCTCTGCTAGGTAAAGCCCCACCTTATCTCAGCTCACTGGTCACCATAGCAGCACCCACTCGTAGCACACGCTCCAGCAGGTATATCTCACTGGTCACCCCCAAAGCCAATTCCTCCTTTGGTCGTCTTTCCTTCCAGTTCTCTGCTGCCAATGACTGGAACGAACTGCAAAAATCTCTGAAGCTGGAGACTCATATCTCCCTCACTAGCTTTAAGCACCAGCTGTCAGAGCAGCTCACAGATCACTGCACCTGTGCATAGCCCATCTGTAAACAGCCCATCTATCTACCTACCTCATCCCCATACTGTATTTATTTATCTTGCTCCTTTGCACCCCAGTATCTCTACTTGCACATTCATCTTCTGCACATCCAGTGTTTAATTGCTATATTGTAATTACTTCACCACCATGGCCTATTTATTGCCTTAACTCCCTTATCCTATATCATTTGCACATTTATCCTATATCATTTTGTTTTCTTTTGTTCTACTGTATTATTAACTGTTTTGTTTATTCCATGTGTAACTATGTTGTTGTATGTGTCAAATTGCTATGCTTTATCTTGGCCAGGTTGCAGTTGCAAATGAGAACTTGTTCTCAACTAGCCTACCTGGTTAAATAAAGGTGAAATAAAAAAAATAACATGTGTATGTGACCAATAAAATGTGATTTGGTCAGTCTGTCTCGGAAAGAGCAGATGTTCCTAATGTTTTGTAAACTCACTGTACAGATTCTGCTTCAATAAACAAGGGGATAGACCCCTACATACAAATTGCAATATCAAAAAGACATTTATGAAACACATTTTGGCTTTTGATAACCACATTAGACGATATTATAAATAATAATTTTGCAAAGACAGGAATATGAATACTGGACATCTAAATGCTGTAGGTTTGGTATTTTTGTAAAAATAAATGGTCTGACACACACAGTGCACATAACAAAGTGAAAGGTATCTCAAAATGTCCTTAAAAAAGGCCATCACACAGTGGAGTCATAAAAGCGAAGCTACTGGTAACTTGATCTACCCTTTGGGATGAGTGGTCTGACAATCCAAAAGAAAACTCAAAATCCCAACTTCACCTTTCCCATGATGAATCCATTCGTCCTGTAAAGGCTCATGGGAAATGTAGTCCAGAAATGCAGTCCAGGTCTCTTCCCACTGGGCACAAACTGGTTGAATGAATGTTGTATCCACGTCATTTTAACAAAAACAAATCAATGTGATGACGTTGAATCAACATGGAAAACTGATTGGATTTGTAAAAAGTCATCAACGCAAAGGAATTTTGTATTTTTTCCAACCGACTTTTAACCTGAATCCAATAACATGGTGACATTTTTGTTTATTCACGTTGAATTCACGTTAGTAGACAACTCAACCAAAACTAGACATTGAACTGGCGTCTATGCCCAGTGGACAGGAATTGGCTTTTTGAGGAAATGGTCACTGGTTTCCACAGTGGCTTTTTGCAACGGAGGCTAGTTAGAGTTTTACTGTGGTTGAATGCTTTGTATTCAGAAATGTAATCCAGGTCTCTTGATCTTTTACAGTCTATGTTTTGTACAGTAGAAGAATCATAAAGTCCTCACTGGTGCACTGTGCCATGTTTCTCTTAAAATGTCCTTGTTAGACAGTTCCTGTGTTTGTTTCATCATCACATGTGGCACATTTGGCAAACAGCGAGTTTAAAGGCTTTAAATCCATGTGGCACTTTGTAGATCTGCACTGACAATCCGAACAGGAAGAGGAAAGAGATACCAAGACAGTTCGCTCTGCTTAATTGTAGGAATAACAACACCTTCCCCCAATCAAGATCAAGCACAAGGTAAAGAGTCACCACTGTGTATAAATCCAATCCATCATTTGCGGTACATGCTGAGAATTGAAGCATAATAATAATCCTGACGACGTGGAATGCAGGGGGAATCCTCCACTTATAATCACACGGGTTGTGTCCCTCTCTCCCTCCTGCCACTAGCCCACGTTGGCACTGATGCGTATCCACTGCAGACCCTGTCTGGTGTACTGGACTGCATGAGCAATACTACTGTGGAGAGTCAATGGCCCTGACAGTGTATTCAGGTAGTTAAAGAACTCTGGAGAGAGGAGAGACAGAAAGAGGGAGAGAGAGAGAGAGAGGAAGCGAGAGAAAGAGGGAGAGAGTGAGAAGGAGAGAGAGAGGAAGGGAGAGAAAGAGGGAGTGGAGAGTTAGATAAAATCAAGTAAAGCAATGAAACCTAGTATCAACAACCTGAACTCTCTCAACTTGCCAAAGCAAGTGAAAAAAACAATAAACAAAAATGAAATAAACAATCAGAAATCAATAGTAAATATTACACTCACAATAGTTTCAAAATAATAGACATTTAACATGTTATATTATTGTCTATGTACATTGTTGTAACAATGTTCACATTCTCTCTCTCCAAAAAGCCACAACTGTCATTTCAGTCCATCTACGTATTGCCTAATAATGGGTTAGTCTCTCTCACCATTGTTGTCTCTGACCAGGCTTTCTGCTAGTTCCCAGTACTCGTAGCTGTATAGGACATTGTTGGTGATGTTCAGGTGGTTTGCTGCCATCTGGTGGATACGCAGGGGAATGTTGATGAGGGAAGAGGGGGAGCTGCCCAGGGGGAGGGCTGAGGGGCTGGGTGAGAGAGAGGAGGGAGGCCCCCCTGTGCCCCTGTGGATGAGAACACCACAATGATGCTTCACTGGGGAGAATCAAATCAACCTAATACTATATACACATTCACAAATACATTGCAGAGATTTAGAGGGAGGAAATAAGAGAGGGAGAGACTTCCTTACTTTCCCGAGTCGCTCCAGATGGGGGGTGTAGTAGGCACTTTGGGAGAACTCTGGAACGACATAAAACACATGTTTACAATCTATCCAATTTAATTCGAATACATCTGCGTTTAATTGTATCACACCAAATCTTGGTGCTGGTGAGGTTTGTACGTTAAAGTAGTCCACTAGAGCTTTGTAGTACTTCAGGGTTAGGGTGAGGGAGAGGATAAGGGTGAGGATGAGGGTGAGGATGAGGTATGTACCTTAAAGTAGTCCAGTAGAGCTTTGGAGTACTTCAGGGTGAGGATGAGGGTGAGGATGAGGGTGAGGATGAGGGTGAGGATGAGGTTTGTACCTTAAAGTAGTCCACTAGAGCTTTGGAGTACTTCAGGGTGAGGATGAGGGTGAGGATGAGGGTGAGGATGAGGGTGAGGATGAGGTTTGTACCTTAAAGTAGTCCAGTAGAGCTTTGGAGTACTTCAGGGTGAGGATGAGGGTGAGGATGAGGGTGAGGATGAGGTTTGTACCTTAAAGTAGTCCAGTAGAGCTTTGGAGTACTTCATGGCTTGGTCCTTCTTCAGACGAAACATCTGCCAGTACAGAAGAGCAAGGCACCGGAAACTAGGGAACACACACACACAGCCACACACAAACACACACACAGCCACACATTTGAAATACCTTATTTGAGTCCACAAATCCCATTACAGTTGAGAAGGATTAAAATATTCAAAGGACACAGATATCCGGAAACTTATGGATACAGAAAGCACCTTCTTCTCCATACAGCAAGGCTGCCCATGACAGCTGACACAGAGCAGTACCTCACTACCCAGCTAACAATTCTAGGGAGAGAAAACGTTTTTGTAATGTTCCCCGTGTAGCTCTCCGTATACATCCAAGGGCCAGCTGTGCTGCCCTGTTCTGAGCCAATTGAAATTTTCCTAAGTTCTTTTGTGTGGCACCTGACCACACGACTGAACAGTAGTCAAGGTGTGACAAAACTAGGGCCTGTAGGACCTGCCTTGTTGATAGTGCTGTTAAGAATTCAGAGCAGCGCTTTATTATAGACAGACTCCCCATCTTAGCTACTACTGCATCCATATATTTTGACCATGACAGTTTACAATCTAGTGTTACTCCAAGCAGTTTAGTCATCTCAACATGCTCAATTTCCACATTATTTATTACAAGAGTTAGTTGAGGTTTAGGTTTTAGTGAGTGTTTTGTTCCAAATACAATACTTTTAGAAATATTTAGGGCTAACTTATTCCTTGCCACCCACTCTGACACTAACTGCAGCTCTTTGTTGAGTGTTGCAGTCGTTCCAGTCGCTGTAGTAGCTGACGTGTACAGTGTTGAGTCATCAGCATGCATAAACACTCTGGCTTTACTCAGTCAGTGGCATGTCGTTAGTAAACATTGAAAAAAAGCATGTTTTGGTGTTAAAGTTAGGTGAACATTCCCTTAGTGTCAAACAGAAATGATCTAGAACGTGGTTACAATGTTCTCAGAATATACAACCTTAATGTTCTAGACACGTTTCATGAGATGTTGCAAGAACATTTCTGTGTATAAGTTGTCAGGGCTCCAGACTGGCGCAGTGGTTTTAGACACTGCATCTCAGGGCTCCCGACTGGCGCGGTGGTTTTAGACACTGCATCTCAGGGCTCCCGACTGGCGCGGTGGTTTTAGACACTGCATCTCAGGGCTCCCGACTGGCGCGGTGGTTTTAGACACTGCATCTCAGTGCTCCCGACTGGCGCAGTGGTTTTAGACACTGCATCTCAGGGCTCCCGACTGGCGCAATGGTTTTAGACACTGCATCTCAGGGCTCCCGACTGGCGCAGTGGTTTTAGACACTGCATCTCAAGGCTCCCGACTGGCGTAGTGGTTTTAGACACTGCATCTCAAGGCTCCCGACTGGCGTAGTGGTTTTAGACACTGCATCTCAGGGCTCCCGACTGGCGCAGTGGTTTTAGACACTGCATCTCAGGGCTCCCGACTGGCGCAGTGGTTTTAGACACTGCATCTCAGGGCTCCCGACTGGCGCAGTGGTTTTAGACACTGCATCTCAGGGCTCCCGACTGGCGTAGTGGTTTTAGACACTGCATCTCAGGGCTCCCGACTGGCGCAGTGGTTTTAGACACTGCATCTCAGGGCTCCCGACTGGCGCAGTGGTTTTAGACACTGCATCTCAGGGCTCCCGACTGGCGCAGTGGTTTTAGACACTGCATCTCAGGGCTCCCGACTGGCGCAGTGGTTTTAGACACTGCATCTCAGGGCTCCCGACTGGCGTAGTGGTTTTAGACACTGCATCTCAGGGCTCCCGACTGGCGTAGTGGTTTTAGACACTGCATCTCAGGGCTCCCGACTGGCGTAGTGGTTTTAGACACTGCATCTCAGTGCTCCCGACTGGCGCAGTGGTTTTAGACACTGCATCTCAGGGCTCCCGACTGGCGTAGTGGTTTTAGACACTGCATCTCAGGGCTCCCGACTGGCGTAGTGGTTTTAGACACTGCATCTCAGGGCTCCCGACTGGCGTAGTGGTTTTAGACATTATTTAGGGCTAACTTATTCCTTGCCACCCACTCTGACACTAACTGCAGCTCTTTGTTGAGTGTTGCAGTCGTTCCAGTCGCTGTAGTAGCTGACGTGTACAGTGTTGAGTCATCAGCATGCATAAACACTCTGGCTTTACTCAGTCAGTGGCATGTCGTTAGTAAACATTGAAAAAAAGCATGTTTTGGTGTTAAAGTTAGGTGAACATTCCCTTAGTGTCAAACAGAAATGATCTAGAACATGGTTACAATGTTCTCAGAATATACAACCTTAATGTTCTAGACACGTTTCATGAGATGTTGCAAGAACATTTCTGTGTATCTCAGGGCTCCCGACTGGCGTAGTGGTTTTAGACACTGCATCTCAGGGCTCCCGACTGGCGTAGTGGTTTTAGACACTGCATCTCAGGGCTCCCGACTGGCGTAGTGGTTTTAGACACTGCATCTCAGGGCTCCCGACTGGCGTAGTGGTTTTAGACACTGCATCTCAGGGCTCCCGACTGGCGTAGTGGTTTTAGACACTGCATCTCAGGGCTCCCGACTGGCGCAGTGGTTTTAGACACTGCATCTCAGGGCTCCCGACTGGCGCAGTGGTTTTAGACACTGCATCTCAGGGCTCCCGACTGGCGCAGTGGTTTTAGACACTGCATCTCAGTGCTCCCGACTGGCGTAGTGGTTTTAGACACTGCATCTCAGGGCTCCCGACTGGTGCAGTGGTTTTAGACACTGCATCTCAGGGCTCCCGACTGGCGCAGTGGTTTTAGACACTGCATCTCAGGGCTCCCGACTGGCGCAGTGGTTTTAGACACTGCATCTCAGGGCTCCCGACTGGCGCAGTGGTTTTAGACACTGCATCTCAGTGCTCCCGACTGGCGCAGTGGTTTTAGACACTGCATCTCAGGGCTCCCGACTGGCGCAGTGGTTTTAAACACTGCATCTCAGTGCTCCCGACTGGCGCAGTGGTTTTAAACACTGCATCTCAGTGCTCCCGACTGGCGTAGTGGTTTTAGACACTGCATCTCAGTGCTCCCGACTGGCGTAGTGGTTTTAGACACTGCATCTCAGGGCTCCCGACTTGCGCAGTGGTTTTAGACACTGCATCTCAGTGCTCCCGACTGGCGTAGTGGTTTTAGACACTGCATCTCAGGGCTACCGACTGGCGTAGTGGTTTTAGACACTGCGTCTCAGTGCTCCCGACTGGCGCAGTGGTTTTAGACACTGCATCTCAGTGCTCCCGACTGGCGTAGTGGTTTTAGACACTGCATCTCAGGGCTACCGACTGGCGTAGTGGTTTTAGACACTGCATATCAGTGCTCCCGACTGGCGTAGTGGTTTTAGACACTGCATCTCAGGGCTCCTGACTGGCGTAGTGGTTTTAGACACTGCATCTCAGGGCTCCCGACTGGCGTAGTGGTTTTAGACACTGCATCTCAGGGCTCCCGACTGGCGCAGTGGTTTTAAACACTGCATCTCAGTGCTCCCGACTGGCGCAGTGGTTTTAAACACTGCATCTCAGTGCTCCCGACTGGCGTAGTGGTTTTAGACACTGCATCTCAGTGCTCCCGACTGGCGTAGTGGTTTTAGACACTGCATCTCAGGGCTCCCGACTTGCGCAGTGGTTTTAGACACTGCATCTCAGTGCTCCCGACTGGCGTAGTGGTTTTAGACACTGCATCTCAGGGCTACCGACTGGCGTAGTGGTTTTAGACACTGCGTCTCAGTGCTCCCGACTGGCGCAGTGGTTTTAGACACTGCATCTCAGTGCTCCCGACTGGCGTAGTGGTTTTAGACACTGCATCTCAGGGCTACCGACTGGCGTAGTGGTTTTAGACACTGCATATCAGTGCTCCCGACTGGCGTAGTGGTTTTAGACACTGCATCTCAGGGCTCCTGACTGGCGTAGTGGTTTTAGACACTGCATCTCAGGGCTCCCGACTGGCGTAGTGGTTTTAGACACTGCATCTCAGTGCTCCCGACTGGCGCAGTGGTTTTAGACACTGCATCTCAGGGCTCCCGACTGGCGTAGTGGTTTTAGACACTGCATCTCAGTGCAAGAGGCATCACTGCAGTACCTGGTTCCAATCCAGGCTGCATCACATCTGGCCGTGATTGGGCGGTGCACAATTGGCACAGCGTTGTCCGGGTTTGGCCGGGATAGGACGTCATTGTAAATAAGAATTTGTTTTTAACAGTAATTATCAGTATACAGTAATTATTATCCAACATGTCCTCAGCTTGGATTTGAACTCACAACCTCTTGGTCCACAGCATTCAGATTTTCCTGCCCTGCCCCCATGTCTGTTGGAGTTAATATTTGATTTGACTATTCTATCATGGAGTTGATTTACTTATTTCAAGGGCTTTCTGTATAGTCTAATACTGGTGGGGCATATTAACCTGTTTTAATGACACTCCTCAATCACTAGGATCAATCAAATATTTCCTTGAGTGTACTTTTACCAGAGCTGATATGTACTTCAAAGTGCATTCACCCAATTGCTTCCACCTATCCAGTTGTTTTAGATCTGAACAAGTGCCTAGGGAGGAGGGGTTAGGGTTTATTCTGGTCAACAAGGCACTCAGGTCTAGCTATTTTCAGGTCTTTGAGTGAACGGCAAACCATTAACAACATGTGCAACAGACTCCATTACATTGGACTTGTGTGAAATACAAAACGGATCATGGTTTGCTGGGTACCAGAGTGCAAGGTTGTATTCTGTTGGTAGGACCTGCAACCTGAAACATAGCCCAGGGGAGATGCCCCACACACACATCCTACAGATGATTATATTCTGTAGGCTAAACATAGAGGAAGTGACATCAGCAACGTGCACCTCAGGATTGTCCCTTGTTTTTGTGATGTGTAAATTCACTTGTCACATAATTGTCGATGGATCGATTCATTTAGAAAGAAAGCAATGCACATTTGAACAATTGCTTGTAGATTTGCTGCAGATTTTATGATCGTGCCAACGTGCACTATGTCCGCTCAAACACATGCCCGTCCCCTTCAAAATGTCAACAATGGTACAGGGTTTTGATTGGAATCTATTTCCACACTGATGATTGGACAAGGATTTACTGCACTGACACTTGAACAGGGGCGAAACGCACAGACATAATATTTATATCACAAGAAATACAAGTAGGCTAAACCACAAGGGAATCCGCTCTTGAAAATGAACAAACAACTAAACAATTTTTGCTCAAAAAAATTCTAGAGCAGGGTGTTTAGGTCCTGTTCTTAAACACAGTCTCGACCGAATGTTGAATATACAAAACCAATCAGGAATATGAGGGAAAGCCATGGGGATAGATGTTGGAGATTGTGGGGTGTGGTAGAGGCCTAGAAAGATGCTGGTTGCATAGAGTATAGGCCCAATTTCATGTCATTTAGTTATTTCTAAAACACATAAATCGACCATATATAGTTGACATTAAATTGAATACTTAGATTTTCGGGATCTTATTAAATAATGGTTTATGTTCTATAATTCAGCCAATATTTGATGGAATTTAACATGAAGTATATTTTTCCATTATGCAGCTGTTACTGTATATTGATCAGAACTGTATTTTTGACCTTTTATACATTTAGACGACTGTTGCTAGTGACATACGTACCACAGTACGGCCAACTGTTTGTCTTCCTGTCTGGCCCCAGGACCAGAGTGGTTCTTCAGCCTCATGGCATACCTGACAAACCCAGAGGATCACTGTTAAAGCGGGTGTATGTATGTGCGTGTTTGTGTGTGTGCACATGTGTGTGTGTATATCTTACCTGATGAGCTCTACCGTCTCTGTGTACATGCTGTAGGGAGACTTGTCCTCCAGCGGTCCTTCCTCCATAGCTTTGCCACACTCCATGAAGGAGAGAGCAGCATCCACATAGTTCACTGCCTTCCCCAGCTTATCCACCTGAGACAGAGATTTTGTAAGTGATATGTGAGATAAAAAAGGTCGGGAGAGATGAGATCTCTCTTTAGCCACTTAATCAAGTAATTCATGACAGGGTCCTTATTTTAAACCATCTGTAAAGTTGTACTAATTGTCCTAGACATCTTTAAAGGACCTATTTCAGGGTTACAACAGTCCCTCTGGTCCTGACACAGTCTTACCATGGCATCTGCACGGTGCTTCATTCTCTTGGCCTCATGCATGTAGTACTCAGCATGGTGTGGGCTAGATGGAGAGAGAGAGAGAGAGAGAGAAAGAGAGAGAGAGAGAGAGAGAAAGAGAGCGTGAAAGAGAAAGAGAGCGAGAAAGAGAAAGAGAGCGAGAAAGAGAAAGAGAGCGAGAAAGAGAGAGCGAGAGAGAGAAAGAGAGAGCGAGAGAGAGAAAGAGAGTGAGAAAGAGAGCGAGAAAGAGAGAGCGAGAGAGAGAGCGAGAAAGAGAGCGAGAAAGAGAGCGAGAGAGCGAGAATAGTAAATATCAGACACATATGTTACTGTGTGACAGCTACAGACTGCTTCTGGTGGTATATGTTGGGCTGTAGAATGTGGTCATGAGGACCGAAAGTGGTCTAATTTTAGTCAGACAGTCACTCACGGTTCATGGTTGAGTACAGTTCCTCTCTGGCTCCCTGCCCGTTGTAAAGGAGGTCCCCAGGATTCACACATGGGCGGGGGCTTCCCTGACACGCCTACACACTCCACCTCCATCTTAGCATGGGTCCTGGGCACCTCACTGTTTGTGTAGTGCTGCACTGGGGGCTGTGTTTTGATGGGAGGCTTGGTGGGGTCCGGGGTGTCAGAGAGAGGGGACAGGGGGGACAGTGGCCTCTTACTGTCTAGGTAGTCCTCCAAGAACCTGCTCACACATACACCCCCCCACCCAAAGACACAGTCAGTACTTTTTACAGTCTGTATGCCTGTTTTGTGTACGAGTGGGTATAAGTGTTTATGAGAGTGTGTATGAGAATGTGTATGAGAGTGTGCGTTCCAGTCTCACCTGTTGTGTCTGGCATCTTTGTGGGGGTCTAGACATCTGTTAGTTGTAGACTCTGTGTGGGCTGAGGGGCCGTTGGTGTGGGAGTTACTCCGCTTACTCTCTCTGTTAGCTGTAGACTCTGTGTGGGCTGAGGGGCCGTTGGTGTGGGAGTTACTCCGCTTACTCTCTCTGTTAGCTGTAGACTCTGTGTGGGCTGAGGGGCCGTTGGTGTGGGAGTTACTCCGCTTACTCTCTCTGTTAGCTGTAGACTCTGTGTGGGCTGAGGGGCCGTTGGTGTGGGAGTTACTCCGGGTACTCTCTCTGTTAGCTGTAGACTCTGTGTGGGCTGAGGGGCCGTTGGTGTGGGAGTTACTCCGGGTACTCTCTCTGTTAGTTGTAGACTCTGTGTGGGCTGAGGGGCCGTTGGTGTGGGAGTTACTCCGCTTACTCTCTCTGTTAGCTGTAGACTCTGTGTGGGCTGAGGGGCCGTTGGTGTGGGAGTTACTCCGGGTACTCTCTCTGTTAGCTGTAGACTCTGTGTGGGCTGAGGGGCCGTTGGTGTGGGAGTTACTCCGGGTACTCTCTCTGTTAGCTGTAGACTCTGTGTGGGCTGAGGGGCCGTTGGTGTGGGAGTTACTCCGCTTACTCTCTCTTTGGTGCTGGATTCCATTCTCTGACTGGGAAGAAACACACCCATTATGGTTGAACGACGGACACCAGGCTACTATAGTTCTAAAGCAACAGTGGTGGACACCAGGCTACTATAGTTCTAAAGCAACAGTGGTGGACACCAGGCTACTATAGTTCTAAAGCAACAGTGGTGGACACCAAGCTATCATAGTTCTAAAGCAACAGTGATGGACACCAAGCTATCATAGTTCTAAAGCAACAGTGATGGACACCAGGCTATTATAGTTCTAAAGCAACAGTGATGGACACCAGGCTATCATAGTTCTAAAGCAACAGGGATAGACACCAGGCTATCATAGTTCTAAAGCAACAGTGATGGACACCAGGCTACTATAGTTCTAAAGCAACAGTGGTGGACACCAAGCTATCATAGTTCTAAAGCAACAGTGATGGACACAAAGCTATCATAGTTCTAAAGCAACAGTGATGGACACCAGGCTATTATAGTTCTAAAGCAACAGTGATGGACACCAGGCTATCATAGTTCTAAAGCAACAGTGATGGACACCAGGCTACTATAGTTCTAAAGCAACAGTGGTGGACACCAGGCTATCATAGTTCTAAAGCAACAGTGATGGACACCAGGCTACTATAGTTCTAAAGCAACAGTGATGGACACGAGGCTATTATAGTTCTAAAGCAACAGTGATGGACACCAGGCTATTGCAATTCTTCTGAAGCAACACCACAGATTCCAGGGTATTGTAGTTCTGAAGCAACACTGATGGACACCAGGCTATTGTAGTTCTGAAGAAACACTGATGGACACCAGGCTATTGTAGTTCTGAAGCAACATCACCAGAGATGTAGTGGAGAGTAAACAGCATTTAACACTACATCACGGACACCAGGCTATTGTATTTCTTAAATCAACAGTGACCTCAGGTCTCAGTAAAGGGTGGCATTAGTATTCCATGATAAACTAGCTACAGTACAACTACCTTGTTTACAAGTTATGAAGAGAAAAAGAGAAATGTGTGTTACCTTCCGTTTCCTCCTGCTGTCTCCTCCCTCTGTCTCTGGGGTGTACAGGTGTCTCATGGCCTCTTTTTGCTTGGAAGAGGAAGAGGAAGGGTGTTTGTGAGAGGCTGGGGTGTCTGTCGTAGTATCAGGCACTCTGCTGAGCAGGGAGAGGTTTAACTGCACCACCAGATTCCTCAGGCCTCGATGTGAGGATGGGGCCTGCTCACTACGCCCAAACGGGACCAAGGTGTAGAGTTTCTGCTTTGCCTGGCTCTGCGGCCCGTGCTCTTGGTTGGATGTGGCAGTGGGGTAGAGCACTCCTGGCCTGCTGCCTGATGGCCTCCCAGGGCCCTGGTGCCCTCTCCTGGGGATAGGACGCTGGCTGGACGTGGAGTCGGCTGGGACTTTGGCGACGTTGGGAGGCAGACTGGGCTCCGAGTCGGACTCTGATGAGGAAGATGATGAAGAAGAGGAATCTGTGGGAGGGATGACAGGTGTGGGGGAGGAGGGCGACGGCGGAAGGGAAGGGTCCGGTTGAGACTCTCTCTCTTCCTCCTCACTCTTCCTCCTCCTCTTTTTCTTGGTCCCGTGGTGTTGTGGATCAATGGGATTGCGGTGTCGCTCGCTGTTGGTGTGAGGTCTCTGCTTGGGCTGGACCGCCTGCCATTCACCTCTCTGCTGCTCCTTCCTCCTCCTCCTCCTCTTCTCCTCCCTCTCTCTCTCCTCCCTCCTCTTTCTCTCCTCTACGTCCTCTTCCTCCTCTGAACTCTGGACCCAGGGGCGTCTTAGCAACTTATCCTCTGCCAGTCTTCTCTCTCCCTGTTTCTCCCCCTGCCTCTCTCCCTGTCTCTCTACATTACCCTTCCCCCTTCCCTCTGTCTGCCTGTCTGCCTTCCTGTCTGCTGCCTGGGTCTCTCTCCGGTTGTCCACCTCCCGTTCTCTCTCCCTGGATTGGGGCTTCCTCTGTGGAGGCTTTGGGTGGGGAGCAGGGTTCTCCCGGGATTTGACTTTGGGTCTAGGACTGGGGCTGGATCTAGAGCTAGGCCCAGAACCAGCTTTGGAGATCGGCCGAGAATGTGGCTTGGGACTCGATTTGGAACTGTGACCAACTCTGCTGCTGGTCTCTCTGCTAGGGTCTGCGGGAGGTAAGGTCTTGGCCTTGGGTGTGGGACTGGGACTGGTACTGAGGCTGGTTGTCAAACTAGGCTCAAACTTGGGCCTGGGTTTGGAGTTGGAATTGTGGCTGAGTCTGCAACTCTCCTTGGGTCTTTGTCCAGAGGTTGTTAGATGTTGGCTGGTTTTGAGGGCTAGGATGGGGTTGTGTTTCAACTTAGGCTGAGAATGAAGCCTGGGACTGGAGTTGGGACTAGGTCTGGGTCTGTGGCTCGGCTCAGTGCTCAGAACAGGGGCTGCCTTGGCTGTGTTCTTGGGAGTGGGAACAGACTGGCTCTGTTTGGGTTTAGGCCTGGAGCTGCGCTGAAGCGGAGGCTGGGGAGAGGAACTGTGCCTCAGTTTGCTCTTAGACTCAATGCTGGGAGCAGGTGCGATCCTGATTTTGGGTCTATGGCTCGGGCTGGATGTTAAGCTAGGCCGCGTGAGAGGCCTGAAGCTTTCCTGATGAAGACTCCGAACCTGAGGATAGTGACGGGAGCTCGACTGAGTAAGGCTGGGACTAGGACTCTTAGGGGGGTGTCGGGGTATGGGGCTAGGGCTGCGGCTGGCTCTGGGGCTGAGGCAGGGGCTCAGACAGACACTGGGGACCGGGCTAGGGATGGGGCTGTGGCAAGGACTGGGACAGGGGCTGCAGCCAGGGCTAGGCCGAGGGCTATGCCTGGGGCTGTAGTTGAAGTGTGGGCTGGGAACAGGGCTCTGGCTGGGGCTGTAGTCCTCTCTGGTTCCCCAGGATCTGGCCGGAGACGGGGCTCTGTGGGGGTCTGGGGAGGGCGAGCTGTGTTCTGTAGCTCTCTGGGTGTGCTCACGGTTGCCAGGATCCCAGGAGGATTTCTTTCTGACTTTCTTCAGCCACTTATCCAGCTGCCACTGAGTGGTGGGGGGGTGATCTGCCTGAGAAAACAGAGAGGAGGATGGAGCGGGATGACATATTTAAGGAGAGAGGGATGAGTAGAGAAACAGTCCAGTAGGAACTGCAAAGGAGAGGGATCATGCTTTTTTTTCAGGTTGACTTTGATACATTCACATTGGTTTTAAACACTAACTTACACTATCAGTAACTTGCAGAAAATGATTGAACTATATTCAATGAAAACAGGGGTTAAGCCCATAAACAACAATCTTCCTGAGCAGCGAGAAAGACTATTTATAAATATACATATGAGCTTTTCACCACAAAAATATTGATGTGTTGAATGGCCAGTGCCATATAAATATATATATATATTTGAAAGAAAACTACATGTTTAATGAAGTTGTGAAAGGAGGGGAACAGGAGAGAATAAGGAAGAGAAGGATCTGTCGTATGCTCACTTCTTCCTGTGAAGAGAGAGAGAGAGAATTCTGAAGGGGAGGGGGGATAGAGTATGGAATGAGAGAGAGAGGAGAATGAGAGAGGAGGCAACAGTGACAGGAGTGAATGATAGATTCCCTGAAAAAATATGACACACACTGGAATATTTCAAAACACACTACGCACTCAAAACCATACAAACAGTACCCACATTTCTTACTCACTGTCCCAGCTTCATTCTTAACGTTCAAAAGTGAAATTTTCAAAAAATTTCTGATCTACACTGCACACGTACATTAAGACAACAACACACTGTCAAAACTACCATTCGTTCAACCAGAGTCTAAGAAGACCCATTTTATAAACAGACCCATTTTAAAAACTGTGACTACTTCTTCAACCTTCCTTCCTTTTCTACTTTCTCTGGAATCTACACACATCTGCCCTGACAGACGATAACCCCCCGCCCACATACATGCTGTTTATTCTGCCTAACAACTCACTCATTAATCAACAAAGAATAAAAGAGCTTTAAAAGAAGAGGATATACTCACTGGTGGAGTGTACAATTACTTTCCTACTCTCTAGTTATTTTCTACTTTTTCCTCTCTCTCTCCCCCCTCTCTCTCTCCCCCTCTCGCTCTCTCTCTCCCCCTCTCTCTCGCTCTCTCCCCCTCTCGTTCGCTCTCTCCCCCCCTCTCTCGCTCTCTCCCCCTCTCTCTCGCTCTCTCCCCCTCTCTCTCGCTCTCTCCCCCTCTCTCTCGCTCTCTCCCCTTCTCTCTCTCGCTCTCTCCCCCTCTCTCCAGCTTTCTCCCCCTCTCTCCAGCTTTCTCCCCCTCTCTCCAGCTTTCTCCCCCTCTCTCCAGTAGCTGACCAGAGCTAATTTAAACTACTCCTCTACTCAAACACTGCTCTCCTCCCAGGTCACGCCCCCCTCCCAGGTCACCCCCCCTTCCCTCTTTCCCTCACCCTCTTTTCCAGAGAAGACACTGCATCTCTTGTATCCTCTCTGTCCCCTCCCTCTCTCTCTCTCTCTAACTGGAGCTCTGGAGCGCTGTTCCACCTCCCTCCCTCCCTCCCTCTAACTGGAGCTCTGGAGCGCTGTTCCACCCCCTCCCTCCTCCTCCTCGGGAGACACTGTAACGCTCATTCGCTCAACGTAGATGAAAAACACATGGGGCTCCCACCCCGCACCACCACTCTCACTCCCACCACCTCTATAGGGGCCTGATATACTGCATGAATAGAGCCAGCTATGGTCATACACAGTCACACAGGGCCTTCCATTCATACAGGCAGGAGAAGCAGGTTTCCCCTACTCAACTCTCTCTGCATAGCAAACCTACACCCCCAACTGCTGTCCCCCTCCATTGACAATACCCCCCCCCCCCCCACACACACACACACACCTCTCTCTCCCCCTCTCCAATTGAGAGGTGTGTCTATAAGCAGCGGTGTAAAAGGTCCTGGTCTCTCTCTACTGGGCTTTTACATGCTTGTAACTCACTGCCAATGAAACTTCCATTTAAAGTGTGTCTTCAATCAATCAATCAAATCAATCAAGTTTATTTTATATAGCCCTTCGTACATCAGCTAAGCGAAGTGCTGTACAGAGACCCAGCCTAAAACCCCAAACAGCTAGAATGCAGGTGAAGAAGCTTTACTTTAGTGTAAGCTAGTATAGCAGGGAGAGTCTGCTGTTGGTTATTAGTGTGGGAGAGACTGTCATGCTAACTACGTACTAATGCAATGTTAGCATGAAACCAAATCTCCGGGACTCCCAACTCCCATGGGCTTTCCTCTTTGGGACTGGGCTTGTTCACGTGACGTCCAGACTCTAATTCCTACTGCAACTCCCCTCCCCCTGCAAACCCCTCCCCCACACCCGCACCTTGCCTCCCTCTCCCTGAATACCCCTCCCCCACCCCTCACCCCTCCCTGCCTCACCCAGAGAGAGAAAGAGAGAGAGAGAGAGAATTCTAAATGAGGGGAGGGAGAGAGAAAAGGGGGAGGTATAAAAAAAAGGGTGGAAGGGGCTAAAGGGAGAGAGAAATATGTAGAAAGAAAGAGAACGAGAAATGCCATGAGAGAGAGAGGTAGCTAAAGAGAGAGAGATATGGTATACAGACAGACAGCAGTGTGACAGACAGTGATCATGGTGGTACTACCTCCTCGGTGCAGCCGAGGGACTGAGCGTCGGTGGGTGTCCCAGGATCGGAGTGTGTTTCTGGGCAGGGGCTACAAAGGCGCTGGCTACTGCTCTCCTCCTCCGACTCACTGGAGGAGTCTGAGCCTGAAGAGTCTGAGCCTGAAGAGTCTGAGCCTGAACGTCTCACCCTCCCACTATGTGTGTGTGTGTGCTGCTCCGACAGACTGTCAATCAATAAACACACACCAGAAAGGGGTCAGCTTAGACACAGAGACACACACAGAGACACACACACACACACAGATGCACGGGCACGCACAAACATGCACAGTTGCACAAACACACATACAGTACAAACAATTTGTGGACGCTCAAACTCGCTGGCCCTTTTCATTAATCACTATCAGTGTGTGTCTGTTTAAGAGTGACCAGAAGAAAGATAACACAATCCAACTGTCACATTCCACACCTTTCATATCGCTTACGAATTAGAACAAGTGTAGACTTTACTATGAACTGTTTACCTACAAGCCCTTTCCAAACAATGCAGAGTAAAAAAAAAATCACAAAATAAAAAGGAAATAGTAAAAATAGAACAATAACAAGGCTCTATCCAAGGGGTACCGGTAACGAGGCTCTATCCAAGTGGTACCGGTAACGAGGCTCTATCTATGGGGTACCGGTAACGAGGCTCTATCCAAGTGGTACCGGTAACGAGGCTCTATCCAAGGAGCACCGGTAATGAGGCTCTATCTAAGGGGTACCGGTAACGAGGCTCTATCTAACGGGTACCGGTAACGAGGCTCTATCCAAGTGGTACCGGTAACGAGGCTCTATCTAGGGGGTACCGGTAACGAGGCTCTATCCAAGTGGTACCGGTAACGAGGCTCTATCTAGGGGGTACCGGTAACGAGGCTCTATCCAAGTGGTACCGGTAACGAGGCTCTATCTAGGGGGTACCGGTAACGAGGCTCTATCCAAGTGGTACCGGTAACGAGGCTCTATCCAAGGAGTACTGGTAACTAGACTCTATCCAAGTGGTACCGGTAACTAGGTTCTATCCACGGGGTTCCGGTAGTGAGGCTCCATCCAAGTGGTACCGGTAACAAGGTTTTATCCAAGTGGTACCGGTAACGAGGCTCTATCCAAGTGGTACCGGTAACAAGGCTCTATCCAAGTGGTACCGGTAACAAGGCTCTATCCAAGTGGTACCGGTAACGAGGCTCTATCCAAGTGGTACCGGTAACGAGGCTCTATCTATGGGGTACCGGTAACGAGGCTCTATCCAAGTGGTACCGGTAACGAGGCTCTATCCAAGGAGCACCGGTAATGAGGCTCTATCTAAGGGGTACCGGTAACGAGGCTCTATCTAACGGGTACCGGTAACGAGGCTCTATCCAAGTGGTACCGGTAACGAGGCTCTATCTAGGGGGTACCGGTAACGAGGCTCTATCCAAGTGGTACCGGTAACGAGGCTCTATCTAGGGGGTACCGGTAACGAGGCTCTATCCAAGTGGTACCGGTAACGAGGCTCTATCCAAGGAGTACTGGTAACTAGACTCTATCCAAGTGGTACCGGTAACTAGGCTCTATCCACGGGGTTCCGGTAGTGAGGCTCCATCCAAGTGGTACCGGTAACAAGGTTTTATCCAAGTGGTACCGGTAACGAGGCTCTATCCAAGTGGTACCAGTAACAAGGCTCTATCCAAGTGGTACCGGTAACAAGGCTCTATCCAAGTGGTACCGGTAACAAGGCTCTATCCAAGTGGTACCAGTAACAAGGCTCTATCCAAGGGGTTCTGGTAATCAGGCTCTATCCAAGGGGTTCCGGTAACGAGGCTATATCCAAGTGGTACCGGTAACGAGGCTCTATCCAAGTGGTACCGGTAACGAGGCTCTATCCAAGGAGTACCGGTAACGAGGCTCTATCCAAGTGGTACCGGTAACGAGGCTCTATCCAAGTGGTACTGGTAATGAGTCAATGTGCAGGGGTACGAGGTAGTCTAGGTAACTGCAGTAAAGGTAGTCAAGGTAACTGCAGTAGTATGTACATGTACTGTGGGTAGGGGTAAAAGTGACTAGACAATCAGGACACACACACACACACAATGCAGTAGACACATCTAATACCTATTGTTACCAGTCCAGGAGGCTGACTGCTCAGGGTCCTAGTAGAGAGATGACAGAAAAGGAGACAAGAGAGACTGGCATCATTCATTAGCGTGTAACCATGAGCAAGTAGTGTAAACCCTGTGCTGCCCATATTGACCTGCCATTGGATAGGTGAAAACAATATGTGACCCGTTTCAGGAAACTATGTGCATGTCACTACTTCACAGGAGAACCGTTTGAACGTAAACTTTTCTTTAAATCAAAATGTGCTTTTTTGGCAGAAATGTCTCGAACTTGTAAACTTTAATTTTCCTTAATTACAAACCTGTATGCCATTTGTAAATACGAATACAATTAAATTACAAGACTAGATGATTAAGCCACAGAAAAAAAGTCAGCAACCTTCCCACTAGCCATGATTGGCTGAGATAATGAGTGGGCTGGACATGCCGAGAGATGAGTTCGGATTGTCTATTTGACAGAAGCGTGCTATATTTGGTCATTATGTGAAGGTAATCCTGTCTAACGTGGCTTTTTTTAATGTATTGCTTAGTAAAACTTAACAAAAGACTCCACTATGCAAGTATCAATTTCAATAGAATGTCACTGCAACAACTGTTTCAAAGCACTCTCGTCTAAGTGTACCAGAATGCAGAATAACTGATGAATTTACGAACGCTGTCAACCGGTGGGTGTAGCTGGTGCATGGAAGTCAGGCGCAGGAGAGCAGAGATGAGTGGACAAAGCACTTTACTCAGGAAATTATTAAAACAGGACGCAACCGCGTCACAAAACCAATGCCCAAAGAACAAGTGAGGCAGCACAAAGTACACACAACCAAGTACAAAGTACCGGCTGCCACAACACAAAGCACGGGTACAAAACAAAACCCGG